>NC_142814.1:6407713-6645213 GCF_049724085.1 Artemia sp. Qi Xiang Cuo
ACAAGGTAAACCACAACCAAACACTTCTGAAATAGTCCAACTCTTGCATTTCAATGAAAGAAATTCAAAATGAACTTTGAAAAATCAAGAAAATGTAACTGTGACAAGGTAAACCATAACCGTACTTCAAGTTGCAAAATGGGTTTAGGAGGGACATTAAGAAAGTAACTTGCTTGTCTTAGTCGCTTACGTCATTCTATATCCCATAAATGAATTCCCGTCATGACCTTCTGATAGGGTTCTACCGATTATGTAATCAATATCTCAGAAATCCATTTGTCCTAGTTGATTACATCATTCTATGTCCATAAATGGATTCCCGTTAGGACCTCCTGATAGGGTTCTACCGATTATGTAATCAATTTCTCAGAAATCCAATTGTCTTAGTCGACTACGTCATTCTATTCCCATAATGAATTCCCGTCATGACCTTCTGATAGGGTTCTACCGATTATGTAATCAATTTCTGAGAAATACGTTTGTCCTAGTGGATTACATCATTCTATGCCAATAAATGGATACCCGTTAGGACATACTGAAATGGTTATACCGAATATGTAATCAATTTTTCCGAAATCCAATGGTTTTAGTCGAGTACGTCATTCTATGCCCATAAATTAATTCCCGTTATGACCTTCTGATAGGGTTCTACCGATTATGTAATCAGTTTCTCAGAAATCCATTTGTCCTAGTTGATTACGTCATTCTATGCCCATAAATGGATTCCCGTCATGACCTTCTGATAGGGTTCTACCGTTTATGTAATCAATTTCTCAGAAATCCAATTGTCCTAGTTGATTACGTCATTCTATGCCCATAAAAGGATTCCCGTCACGAGCTCCTTATAGGGTTCTACCGATTATGTAATCAATTTCTCGGAATTCTCTCCTTCGATTACGCAATCAATATATCTCTTCCCCACCTACCCCTTAGAAACATCAAATTAATTCCCATTTCGTGAATCAATAATTCCCCTTAGAAACAACAAATTAATTCCCATTTCGTGATATATCAATCAATCTTGACATCACCTGTTAGACTTTATTAAACTTTGCCTGGAAACAATTTGATTAATGACTGACAGCACCTGTCAGACATTATTAAACTTTGCCCGGAAACAATTTGATTAATGACTGACAGCACAGGTGTTGCAAATTCCCAATCGCTTTAATTAACCATGTGTTCTCCCTAATGACTCTATGCAAATGGTCAAAACAACAACAACAACAATATCGACCTGGGAAATTTATGTCATTGACCCCATTAACCACGTGTTCTCCCTAGGGAGGCTATGCCCATATAAGGAGCCCTGTTCGGGCTGGTACCCCCCCCCCCTTCTACTGCTTAGCCCTTTTAAAGAAACGCTTTAAACGGCAAATGGCGCTGTCCGGGATATTTGGTTGCAACACTGTCTTAATGCTCCAGGTTCCGAAATACTATTATAAATTTGCCACTTCATATTTGGTAGAGGTAGTGTCAACACAATGCTCTTAGGCAGACCTTAAAAAAAAAATATCCTACAAAATTGAAAAAATAAATATGGGTCCTTATTTGATAAAGTACGGGTGCTGCAAGAAGAAGGGACGTGTGACCGCAGATCATTCTTACCCCAGGTTTCGAGATTTCAATAGTCTTCGCATGGTATCCTGCAACTGTCTGTTTTTATATATATATATATATATATATATATATATATATATATATATATATATATATATATATATATATATATATATATATATATATATATATATATATATATATATATATATATATATATATATATATATATATAAATTTTTTATCTAGAATCAATCTAGAGTAAAATCAATGTCTATTACAGTAGGTATATTTTCTATTGCTACAAGAAAATAAAGGTTAAGGTGGCTAAGCCATGTCATACGAATGCCAAGGACAGTGTTTTTTAGTCGTTCCGAGCAGGATAGGAAGAGGTCATTAGAAAGGATTTAAAGGCAACGGGGGATTCATGGGTGCGGAAAGACTGAACTTTTCAATAGATTGGGGTAAAGAAAGAGTTTAATTAGGAGGAGGAGGAGGAAAAGGAGGAGGAAAAGGAGGAGAAAAATTTATTAGATGCAGGGAAATACTACCAGGATTTTTTTTCAACTAGATTTAAATGGATTTTTTTTTTCCTGTTTTGACACAAATATTCTTGTTTCTGTGGGGAAAGCCCCCCTTCTAGCCCTCCCTGGAAGTGTCAGTGCTATTTATTTAATTCAGTAAATAGATAACCATTTTTCATTCAAATGAATACTCAAATAAAAAAAATATTTAAATCTCTATTGTTTACAGTAACTATTATTTTATTAAATTACAATAATTAAGGAAATATGATCGTAAAAAGACTGGTTAAAAAATACTGCCTATCTGTATATTCGTCTGTAGGCAAGAAACATATAGCACAGTGGCGAGAAAGCACACCTGGTATTTTCAACAGCAGTAAATAAATCAACCAGCCCAACTACATGCTTCTGCAAGATTTTCACGGTGAACTGCATTTTTGAGAAAAAATAATAGCACACACAGTTTTGGTTTAAAGTGTAGCTTTGCTGAACGTAGAACACAGTTATTCAGTTAGCAGCTAGATAGCGACTAAATTTAATTTTAAAATGTTAAGTGTTAAATTATCTTTAATTCCTTGTATATTCAGTAAAAAAAGAGAAAAAAACCTGACTAGTCCTCTCACTAGATCAGAAAAAATAAACTTATAATGATTATAATAATTAGTTCTGAGTATTTAATAACCATTCATTTCATGTAAATAGAAGTTGAAAATTGGCTAAGTAGGTGTATAACACCTATTTCCAGAAAATCCGTAGGAATGTAAACTTGCTTCTGTTTGGTGGATTATTTCTGTAGGTCAACCATAAAGTAGTTTTCACATTACGTACGTAATTTTCTATTCTGATTGGTCAAGATTAGCTACATTAAGTATTACGTTTCACACTTAAACATGTTCTTTCACACCAGGCTAAGGTAAATTTCTTAAATCCATCAAGATCATTATCTAAAATAGCAAACTATTCAAAACTAAAAACATGTGGAATGGAGATGGAGATTCAAGCTCTGATAAAGGGTCAAAGGCTTTCTAGATAAGTTCGTCAATTTTATTTCAAGATTTGTTAATAGCTCAGACGAAAACTCCATTCTTTTGCTATGCTGCTATATTGACTTACCAATTACGCAATATAAGGTTACTATACGCAACATTCTATGAAAAGCTCGAATCTTCTTAGCGCGGCGTACGTTACGGATAAAATTTGCTTCGGAAAGTTACATAATACAGCGTACAGTCTAAAATTTTGCTAGTATGAATGGTTGTATGGCGCATTGTGAAAGTGCCAAAATTATTTTACATTCTTACGGTAGCTTTCTCACATTATGGACTGGAAAATGTCAAATTGCCGTGATAATTATTTTATCTTAAAGGGCAATCGTTACTGCTGAGCGTATCAATGAAGTAGAACTGTTTTACAACCTTACGGACCCTAATATTTATGATTTGCGGCGGCGGCCAGACAGTGAGGGTCCTTTGTTGGTGGAGTTAGAAGCCACAGTAGTGCTACTCACAGGGATACAAACTCAAAGCTCTGTAAGTATATCCTCCGTTTACTTAAGGTTACAAAGTTACGTAAAATTCAATATGTTCCATTCGTAATTGATCCAGATTCTGATTTAAGAAGTCATAATTCCTCTTTTGGTGCTGTACGGGTAACCATATTCAACACCTGAAACCAAGTAGAAAGTACTGCATTTACAGCAGTGCTGTTCTCTTCAGTCTTATACGCTGCCTTGCGGTCAGAAGTATGGCTTCGGATGCGCCCAGCTTTTGGTGAGATACAAAAAAAAATCCACTCATAATCTTTCAGCAATATTTTCGTATGTATTGTTAGCAACACTCCAGAAGATTGTCATCTGCCTCGCTCGCCAAAATTAGTTCTCAGAATCAGATTTTTCTGCTAAGATTTTTCCAACTTCAAATGCTTTGCAGATGCAGGAAAGCTATTTTGATGTAAAATATTATACCGTATTTTACTTTCACTGATAGTAATACCGCTGTACATTGCTTTTCCTCTAATTTTAATGCAGTTAAACTCTTGAATAATTTTACGCCTCAACTAACAAATTCAACCTCAGCCTCAGAGGACAAGTCAATCTCGACCATCCTAATTTTAAGAACTCAGAATTTTATGAAGCAAAAGTTTTTTTTTACACAACCGCCCAGTTCCAGAGAACATACGATAGTGAGATAGCCCATAATTGTATATGCAATGAGAGGGAAGAATGATAATTCTTGACCATTATTTAGTGCCTTTTGAGGCAGCATATTAAAAATAAGTTTTAAAATTGTATGTTAAGCGGTAGACAGTTTTTTTTATCGCAAATAGACTTTAGAGGCAACCAATTGCACGCTTAAACACAATTAGGAAGCAATGCCGTTTGCTTCTTAAGGCTCAGGATAGCATTAGAAGAGAGGTTGACTTCTAGCTTGCCTCTTTGGTAAATATTCCCCTTTATTTCAGATGGTTTCTTTTGAAAATCTGTTCATACAAAACTACTGGCAAATTTAGCAAAATAATATTGCTTATCGTTTTTCACGGTTCAGTGTGGGACCATTGACGTAAATGGGATACTGCCCTTATAAAATCATAATTTTGAAAGAGTAGAAAAAAAAACATTAAAGAAATCGAGGGTGTCAGCTATAAATAAACCTTAGAAGTGGCAAGGACCAAGATTTTATTTATTATGTTTATTTAATATATATTTGTCATTTTCCTAGTAAAAAAAAAAGAGAGAAAAGAAAAATCTCAAGATGAAACAAACGGGACTAATAAAAGTAGAAAGAAAAGACAAAGTAAAACGACACTGATATTTCGCCTTTATATATATATATATATATATATATATATATATATATATATATATATATATATATATATATATATATATATATATATATATATATATATATATATATATATATATATATATATATATATATATATATATATATATAGTGAGTGAGTGAGTGAGTGATATGAGGTATATATATATATATATATATATATATATATATATATATGTATATATATATATATATATATATATATATATATATATATATATATATATATATATATATATATATATATATATATATATATATATATATATATATATATATATATATATATATATATATATATATATATATATATATATATATAATAAACAATAAGAAAACTGACGTAACTCTATTTATGTATATATATATATATATATATATATATATATATATATATATATATATATATATATATATATATATATATATATATATATATATATATATATATATATATATATATATATATATATATATATATATATATATATATATATATATATATATATATATATATATATATATATATATATATATATATATATATATATATATATATATATATATATATATATATTTTACTTTGTGTTTTCTTTTTACTGGCCATAGTCACGTTTGTTTCCTTCATTTTGAGAATTGTTCTCTCTCTATTTTGTCCTGGCTGGTCAGTTCGGCTCACAGTGCACATATCTAGGTCAGGTTAGGTTCGAGATGTGTGTATTGTGGTTCGGCTTTAGATATGTCATATATTACTAGCCCTTTGAGCAAAAATGACGACATTCACAACGTTTTTAAGAACTTTCTATAGTTACCCATCACTTTCAATTTTTTAGGTACTTTCATCCCAGTTACTAATCGAATATACATGGCACGATGATCGACTTTCTTATTCCCGTCCTTTGGAAAGTTCATTACTACTTAAGGGGGAAGCAGAATACGCGGATAGAATATGGAAACCAACTATTTATGTAATCAATGAAAGAGGTTCGTCGATTATAGATATACCGGCATCAAATACATTAGTTAATATAAGATCAGATGGGATGGTATCCTATTCGTATAGGTGAGGTATTTTTCTTCTTCTATATTGTGCTACGTTTTTTGGTTTTGCTTCTTTGCTACGCATTCCCAAACGTATGGACCTATTGGGCTGAAACTTGGCAGGGGTGGCCCAAAAATCATAACTGTCTTTTTGGAGAAGAAATAGGGGTAAGCAAATATGAATTTCCTTGCTCTTAAGCCATTATTTATTAAGTTCAAATTCCACTTATTTCAATAAATAAGCAATAGTAAAGACAACATCCTAAAGGACTGAATGGTCCGTTACTTGGGAAACAACTCACATTAACTAATTATTAATAAATCTGGGTATATCCATGCTAAACTACGCCTGAATTTCAATCGATAAGGAATAAGAAACCAACTCACCAACAGTTTCCATGCATACGGTAATCTTCCCATCACCCAACAATAAAAAAATCAAAATTTTGCCAACGTCATTGAGGATCCCACGCTAGCTAAACAACAGCCAAGAAATATATAAAATCCTAGAATGACTAAAACTTATTTAACATTTACTCTTAATAAAAAAATTTTCATCTATTTCTTGAAGAACCAAGTTTTCGTGATTGTCGGATCTCAGCAGGAATCAAGTTCCAAGCACGCCCCAAAGTCCCATACAGACTAAAGTCTGAACGAACCGAGGGAGAAATCAGAATCACTACATCTCTCCAGTTACGAACTGTATACGGATTTAATTCCATTATTAGTTAATGTAGTCCAGAAAAATATTATGTGGTGTAACAATATGCAGCCAAAATTTATATGGTTAAATAATATAATAAAATAAGATTTATTAATCATGAAATGCATATGCAATACTACACTATGCTATTCCCCAAAATGTTCTTTGGCTTATAAACACAGGGGGAGACACACAAGCCACTTTCTCAAAGAAAAAAAATACTTACAAACTCACAGAGAGAAGAGCAAAAAGAAAATAAATACATCAATAAAAATACTCCAATAAAATCCCGCACAAAAAAGAGAATAACAAAAACATAGAAAAATAACTTTTAAGAATCCCAAAAAATTTAAACAATTTTTTTTAATTTAATTATTTTTTTATCACTAGTTTGTCATGCTAGTTTTTCGTTCAAGAACACTCAGGAGGGAGACATTGGTAATACCAACTCTCGATGTCTTGACAAAGGATGAATAAAAAAAGACAATTGTCCGATGAGAAGCCGGCTGGATAGTCTGCCAAACCTTCTGTTATTACTAAAGGATCGCCTAATTCACTTTTCAATGGCAACTGACAGAGTTCCAAATACAAAGTGTTTACAGGAATATATTGAAGGTGCTTGATATTGTAATGGTGAATGTGTTTTGAATAGTTTTTCGTTCAAGAACACTCAGGAGGGGGACATTGCTATTACAGACTCTCGATGTCTCGAGAAAGGATGCAAGAAGATATATATAATTGTCCGATGAGAACCTGGGTGGATAGTCTGCAAAAATAACAAGTTCCATCCCACAGATGGTAACAGAACTTTTAGCTTGACTTGACTTGCTTTATTTACTACTAATTACAAAATAAACTATATACAAGCAACTTTCCGGGGAAGGCTCAAAAAGCCTGATGAAAGACGGCTGCAATCCTCTAATTCTCAACCATTTACAAAATTCATTAAAAAAAAAAAAGACCTGAACACTCTCTCTCAATTAACCATTAATACCAAAATCTATGAAAAAAAAAACAAAAAAAAACAGACATTAAGAATAATAATGACAATAATAATAAATTATTTCCCCTCTCCCAAAAAAGGTTTTTTTATTTTTACTTTAAACGACCCAATGTGTTCAGCATCCCGAACGCCAGCTGGGATATCATTCCAAATAGCCGGAGCCAAATACCGAATTCCAAAACCTGCACGTTTGATGTCTCGATACTCAACCGTAAAATTTTCCACCTCTCTATTCGCATACCTGTGGAGTGAACTAACGCGAAAAAAAATTGTAAAAACTGGAGGACATACATCATTCCAACAGCTATAGGCAAAAATAGTAGCTTGGTAATCGCAAATCTGACCAATGTTAAGCACTCTTAATTTTTTTAAACATGACGCTGTATCATTCACATTTTCTATATAATTCCCAAGAAGACGTACTGTTTTATTTTGTAAAATCTGCACTCATTTTGAAATTTGTATAAAAATTGGTAGACAAAATGACACAACCATAAAAAATATAGGGCGCAACAATACTATGATACAATAATAAAAGAACCGATAATGGTAAAAAATGCTTCAAACGACGCAAAATTCGCAGACCTATAGCAACTTTAGCTGCGACAAGATCACTATGGTGCTTCCAAGACAAATTACAATCAAGCTGGAAGCCCAGATAACGCACCTCATGCACCCATGACAAAGGCTTACCATTAAAAAATATCTCTCCATCAACACTCGGAGGCTTACCAATTCTCCTAAAAATCATAAAATTAGTTTTTTTAACATTCACTGACAAAAGGCTCAAACTTGTAAATACATAAAATGACTTTAAAACCCTATTTACTTTCAACAATAGATCATCAATCATTCAACTAGACATAGTTAAAACAGTATCATCCGCGAAAGTCATGATAAAACACTCCGGTAAGTAAAAATGCATTGAATCAACATACACAAGGTACAGAAGTGGTCCCAAGACAGATCCCTGAGGTACACCACACTTCACTTGGTAGGGAGAAGAAAATGCATCATTTAAAACAACTTGAATAGATCTTCCTCTTAAAAAACTATCAAACCATTTCAGATAATTACCACAAACTCCAAGGGACTGTCGACGTTTGAGTAAAATTTTAAAATCCACTGTATCAAACGCCTTTCTAAAATCAATAAAAACAGTCAAAAGGATTTCACCACGTTCAAAGCATCCATTTACAATATCACAGAGAGAATGCACGGCGTCCGACGTCGAGTGACCTTTTCTAAAGCCGAACTGAGTTTCAATTAACATCCCTGTTTTCGTAAGGTAATCATATAGCCTTTTATGCACAATTTTTTCAAATGTTTTTGAAAACAGGGGAAGGATTGATATAGGTTTATAATTTTCCATATCTAGTTTAGACCCACCTTTATGGAGAGGGATGACTTTTGCCCTTTTAAGTGCATCAGGGAATACCCCAGTTTCCAGGGAAAGATTGATTATGTGGACGAGACATGGTATTAAATAACCCATCAATGATTTAAAAGCCTTCAAATTAATTCCATCTGTCCCTGCTGAATTAAATTTGATTGTTTTCACAACCTTCAGAATTTCATCTCCAGTACAAGGTTGAAATTCAATTTCATTTCCAATTTATTTTCCTCGATTATATTCTGTTTAAAACCAAGAATATCTATAAAATTGTCGTTCAGATGAATTGTTTCATTCTCGATGGGAGAGCTAATGTAAACCCTACCCCATTCCATTGAAGAGTTAAAGTGGAATGCATCCTTCTGGCGAGAAGAAATTTTCTATTAATTGCTGAAAAATCAGTCATACTACCATAATTCTTGTATTTTAGAGTGAGATGCGGGTATAACTCAGAGTTAAGTAATTTTACCCATTCCTCGTCCTCACTATACACTGGTCAAACGTTTGGTCTAACTTTTACAACGTATGTACGATCTTTTCTCAGGATATCATCTGTATTTTGAAGAATACAATTAACAAGGGCAGATTCATACTTTCCCTCAAATATGATGGCGGGGGAGGGTTTTGTCCAAAAATTCCTTGTTTTATTCAAATTTTCATAGAAGGGGTCAGATACATATGACATGAATGTCACACAGAAATAATTGGGCGTTGTAAACGTCTTCAACAGCAATCTAAGAATCAAAATCAGATTTTTGTCCTAACCAACGAACAAGCAACTGTCTCTTACTCTTACGAGTTCGACTTTTTAATATCTTTTCAATCTGATACATTCAATTGTTTTTAACTTTTTGCAATTCATACTCGTAAAAACCACCAAGAATCTCTTCATCTTTCATATCACGAGGACTATATGTTCCAGGTTTAGTGTCTAAGACTTTTGACATTTTAAAAAGTTCAGCGGACCACAAGTAATTCCCCTTTTCAAAAATATAAATAGCTCAATTAATTCGAACTGTGTCACCAAAATTAAATTTCTTCTTTTTCCCTTGCCTTTCTTAGGAATATTGTTTAATAAAAATGTCAAGTGTAATTTAACTGTGATTTACTTCAAAAGGACTAAGATTGAACTGGGATCGATTAGGGCGTTAATTATAAAGCAATTTGATTTTATTTAAATCTTGAATAAAAACATCTGTATTTTTCAATTTACAACATATCAAGATTAAAGGTCGAATAGTTCGTATCAATCGTTAAGTAATGCCGCCTTTATTTGACTATAACTGTGATAGAACATTGTATTATATTTTAATTAAACGTTTCTGCATGTGGATTAGCAAATTCACTTCTCCGATCTGTTCAATTTTCCTATAACAATCTTGTTCAAAGATAGATTCAAGGGCTCTAGCAAATTCATCACCTGTCTTTGAGCAAAAAGGAACGGCAAGTGCATAGCGACTAAAAACACTGATTGCAAGTAAAGTATAATTGTACGGGCTTTTGCGACATATTTGAATCTCGTCTAGACTCAAAAGATCCGCTTGTAATATATGCAATGGGAAAAAGGCTCTAGTTTTTTTATAATGACTGCTGCGACCTCAATGATTTCGATGAAGTTTGTATCTGGGTTCACTCTGTCAATACTCTCTCGCTAGCTTTTTTTCAGGTCCAGTGACTCGAGCCAGGGTAGTGGGGGAGCTTAAACTTCCCAATTCACCAAAAGTTTAATAAAAGCCTTTCAAAACTTGAGCCACTTTGAACGTAAACGCGGCGTGAAGCGTCCGCTACCCTTTTGAAAATTAATAGGCGATGCGCTAATATCAAGACGCCTTGGTTTGATACCTTTTAACTCTTCCCCCCCACTTGGTGTGCTAGTATTTTCCGAAAAAGATGTAAAAACATCTTTTGATATTTCTCCATATTCCCTTAATCGATTTAAAACATGTTTACTCACAATAAGACTTCTTGGAAAGTTTGACGACTTTAAAAATTTATACAAATTAGTATCAAATGATTTAAGTCTTTTATGATTTGTAGGCAAATACGATACCAAATCAATTAAAATGTAGGTCTTGCCGTGGATATTAACTTCACTTTTTTGTCATCAAATTTTACATGTTCATTTTCAGCGAGATAGGTCAACAATATTTTACATTGCTCCTGATACGATTGAGGCATTAGGTCTACAACACTTGATAAACCTTTAGATAAATCTTCTTCCTGAGTTGGTGTTTGCGGTGTTGGCGGTGCTGTTGAATTTTGAGGTTGATCAATGAGATTTACTTTAAGTGGTCGTTCACAGTAGGCTTTATGCCTATCGACATGTTGAAGGGCATTTTGAAGCGAAACTATTTTTCATCGTCGGCAATTGTCTCATTGTTAATAAATTTATCAAGATTATCTTCAAAAAGCTATTTGGTGAAAGGGCGAGCTCTATTGGCGTCAATTTGTAAGGTTTAGCCATTTTTTCTATAGAATACTGTTTACAAATCCTGGAATTATTGGCAGTAACAGTGAAAAAATGCTACCAACAGCTTGAGCAAGTTGTTTTATTTTAAAGTCTTTTCCCTTACTTTTGCAAGATTGGGCACGTACAAGTAAACGATTTTGTTTTGTCCGTTGCTTAACTACTTCTGGCAGTTGAAAAATACCTTCAGTTAAATTTAAACGAAGCTCAAATAGGAGATTAATAAATTAATTGTCAATGCCGTATTTGAGCATAACCTTCGTAAGTCACGGTTTTGAGTTACCTAGGACAAAAAATTAATGTCTGTTTTTCATGTAGTTTCTTCAGTGTCATGATGGCGACTAATGACCTTTTATACTGTGCAATGATAGATATACGGTAATTTTATTGTCAAAAATATCAGTGACTATACATACATCCTCAACTATTTTTTGCTTGAGATCCAACAGAATGTAACCATAGGGTTTATTTGTAGCCTGATTGTAAGCCCAGAGAAAACATTATGGTATACTGGGATATATTTGTTTGTTTGAAGCTATGAAAAAACTTGAATCACGAACAACCCTGTAGATAATATAGTAACCACAGTTTAAAGCAAGTGTTCTCATACATTTGCTCTGATGAAAGAGATTGTGGAGAACAACGTTTACGAAAAAATTTTCAAGATGAGATTGAACCGTGAATATGTATATTGTATATAATATATGTATATAATATGTATATATGTATATAATATGTATATGAACCGTGATTGAACCGTGTAACATCTCCTGAGGCTATTCCTCAATGGATTCAGCTAAATCATCAATAATCAACCACAAGCTTGGTTCTGTATTATTAAATACATTAAGTCCCCGTATGAATTTATGTCTGATGCAGTAGTCTTTGTTTTATCATAGGACTCTTGCCACACACTATAGCAATAATGGATTTTTTAGGATTTTCTAAAAACATTCTTTCACGATTTTGAATTATTCTCGTTAAGTGTTATTTTGCCAGACATTGATTGACCGCAAAGAATTGATCTGAATGGAGATTGATACATATTACTCTTCACGCTGTCAAAATAAACTAACAGAGCTTAACCTCAATCTTTTGAATATTTACCTAAAAAGACAAAAAATTTAATACATGTTTTCTTTAATACAAATAAATGCACTACAAATTTTGTAAACATATTTACATAAGCACTTGGGACTTAACCAACATTAAAAAACATCAACATCAAGTGTTGACCAGGGGGTCCCTCAAGGGTCAGTTTTAGGGCCGGTACTGTTTTTAATTTATATAAATGACCTAATTTTTGCAGTTAGAAATAAAAATCCTCTTTATTGCTGTCGTCTATTTTATTCAACAGTCTCCCTTACCCATAACTATAGTTTGCATACCTCGGATTCTCTTGTTACTTTTGCCGATGATACCACCCTTATTACTTCTGGGAGAACAGAGGATGAGGTTTGTACATAGTTAGTGGACCTCTTTGAGAGAGTTTCAATTTGGTTTGATGCTAACTCTCTTGCCTTAAATGTTTCTAAAAATAGTTTTTTAGTTTTTTCTCGTATATCCCAGGCTTGCCCTCAATTATCTGAAATTCATATATCCAAAGGCATTATTAGTAGACCAAAGGATGGCCATGTCCGTTTCCTAGGTATCCTCCTAGATGAAAATTTATCTTTCAAACACCATACTGATTTGATTAAAATGAAGGTATGCAGAAACCTCGGTATTCTAAGAAAACTAAAACATATCTTTCCGGGACCAATTCTAAGAATCCTATTTCATAGCTTAATTCATTCTTATGTTTCCTATTGTTCAGTCATATCGATGTCTACTTTCCCTTCTTTTCTCAAACCGCTTTCGAATACTTATGATAAAGCTATAAATCTTATCCGGGATGTAAATCGTTCGGCAACTAAACCATTACTTGATATTAAAAAACTTTATATTCTTTCCTGTGTGTCTTTCGCTTTTCTTCATCTCCATGGTGATATTCCTAGGTCCCTTAGGTTTACATTTTCTTTTGTATCTGATCGGTTAAAGTATCAACTCTATAGTTCTCTAAATATCCAAATTCCCCATACACCAACAATAAGATCCGATTTTAATCCTCTTGTTGCGTGTCATTTGACATGGAACACCATTCCCGATTCGGCTCGAGAATGCCACTCGTTTGGCACCTTCAAAATACTAGTAAGAAAATATTTGTTTCCATGTGATTAATTTTCTTTATTTTTGCCTGCTGTCAATTTTTTGATAAAGCTTATTTAGTGAACTCTCCTGTTTTTTTTTTTTTTTTTTTTCAAATGCTTCACATGTTAAAAGTTCAGATGCTTATGTTTATATGTTTAAATATTAATGTTATGTCTATATTGTTTAAATCTTAAGCGTTTAAATGTTTAATGTTTATTTGATCTTTTCATAATCCCCCTCCTACAGGCCATGGAGCCTTTGTGGGGATTTGTAGATTGTTATGTAATTCCTTTACTGATATATGGAAAATAAATCTATCTATCCATCTATCTAATATAAAACGAACAGAAATTAATTAAAAAAACTTTTTCCACAAAATAACTTTTCAAATAAAAGTTAAGAACTCCATTAAACAAAAAATGAGCAAAAAAATAAAACAAAATAATCTACCAAGCCTGAAACTACCACAAATCAGCATCGATAAATAAATGAAACCCAAAACGAACAGAAATTACAATAAATAACCGAGTCAAACTCAAAACGGGCAGAAATTAACATAAGTTGGGCGCCAAACCCCTATGCCTTCCCAAGGCCAGAACAAAATTTGCACTTTACTGAAAAAATACAAATGAATGTGTATTGTCAGTTTAATATACATATACTGGTATTTAGTAATCAAAATGTTAAAATTATTTGATTTATTAACGTTATAAAAGTAAAAACATATATATTTTTTTCAGTAAAGTGCAAAATCCAAGAGGAAACTCTACCTAAATTATTAAAAAGCTTTTACATCTAAATCCAAACTTTCAATAATCAAAACCACTGAACCTCTTCCCATCTCATTGTAATTTTCCAACCTATTGAAAATAGTTCCCACCTACTCGCAAAAAATTACTCAAAATTGAGGAAGTTCGGATGCAGTGTCTTGATTTCCGTTTGTAGGTAATGCGAGTATACCTCACCAGACTTTTCATTTTTTTTTTTAATATTCTTTGAGCGATAAATGCTTTTTTGCTATCCTGTCCATCCCTCTTCTGAATGTGTTTTTTAAGAAGGACTCGAATCTTTCCCACATGTGTGGGGACTATTTCAACTGGATCCATATGAATACTACCGTTTTTAAGAGTAGTAAAGGGGTCTTTAAACTCAGCTCTAAAAATATAAACATTACGCAAGGCACTGCCGGGTAAGTAAAAATCAGGTAATACAGGGGGTGAGCCAGCACCTATTTTTCCTGCTTTCCCCTCATCACTTTCATTGTGAGGGGTGGGCACTGTGTCTTCCAGTACCCTTTCGACCATGCTAGGTTATATTTGGTGTAAAACATGGTCTAAAAATTCCACATCGAGGCTGAGATCCCTCGCAAAAGAGTCTAAATCAAAGTTGGGGAAAGATAAATAATTTCAGAGACCACACTGGCTAATCAAGATAAAATTCGCCGTTCACCGTTACTGAGAAAGGGTTCACCGTTCACCGTTCACCGTTACAATTTTAGTTTTGTGTTTTTAGTTTTAGGTTTGGTTTTTTATACTTTTATCAGTTTTATTCTTCACTGAGGACTGAGGGCGGTCAAGTGGAGGTCTTGACCGAAATATTTGCATAATTTTTTCAATTTCTTTTCACTGGCTGTTAACTGTCCTCGTTTTCTTCCTTTCTTCGCGATTTTATGTTTTTAATATTGAGGAAAGGTTCACTAATATGGCTCACCCTCGCATTAAAATGCCCCTCACGTTCACTCTCCATCGGGCCCATACATAGACTATCATGGAGTTTTGTAGGAGGTGACAATAAGTCCTCAATATTGGCCCGTGGTATAGTTAGTAATGTCGGTGGGTCAACCTAAAAAAATTTAAGAGCTTATTATCCCATTGAAATACTTTTGATTTCATCCTGAAAAATAATTTATATTAGACTGAAACAGAATATAATATTAGTCTAAAAATTTCTTGAGGGGCAAAGTGACCGTTCAGACATGTTGATGGTATTCTACCAACAAAGGTCTAAGGCCCAGAAATTATTCCATAAATGGGGAAAAAGTGGCCGTTTTTGCATGGTGAGGGTATTCTATATGTTAAAATATATGGACCTGAAATTACCCCATAGATTTGGACTAGTTGCACCACCTCTTTACGCTTTAGTTATTACGAAGTCCCCCATCAAGATTATGAGTCTTAAAATACTCACGGAGGGGATGGTGCTTATAGTTCCACTGGTGCACCTACTTTACCATAGATATTGAGCTGTAGCTTTTCTATTCATTCATCATCACCAATGGGGGCCTGAAAAAAGAATATAAGAGTTTATTATTCCCTTGAGATACTGATGATTTTAAGCTGTAAAAAAAATATACATTAGGCTGAAAAACAAATACATTATTAAGCTCAGAGCTCTCGCCCCTTGAGCTGACGTAAACTTTTCCTCTGAAAAAAAGAAAGTGTTATTTTCATTGCTATGAAAAAACGGGCAATGCTCTAAAATTCACCTTCCCCGAACAAGGTTTCCTTTCAACAGTAAAACACTACTAAAATACTGCTCATATTGTTAGGTTTTTTTTAAAAAATAATGAGGGGCGAAACTTCCAGTTAGCCCCCTAGAAAGCAGGGTGCTAAAAACATTTTTTTTTTAAACATAGAGTTAATCGCTAAAAAATACATTTTTTTGTAGGACCAGCAAGATCCTAGCTATTTCCCCTTTATTAAGGCGAAATGAATGTATAAATTTAGTAGTGATGTGGATGGGGCAATGCCCCTCTTCTCCTTATAGAGGCATTGAACATGGTCCCTGACAGCCTACCTATTTTCCATTTTGTTTACTTCTAAAAGAAGGGATTCATCGTGCTAAAAACACCACGTTTTTATCGATAATAGATAAGCTTTTCGAGAAGTAACTATGACTGTGAAATAATTTAAAATTACGCTAGGGCCAGCAACTCCATCTTGCATGGGGATGAAGGGTCCTTCTTTGGGCTTTGCATGGTGGGACCAGCTCGTGAAGGTCCCGAATCTTCGCTTTGTAGGGGGAACACAGGTCTTGAGAGGGTAGCATTCTAACCTTGCATGGTTTCCCCCTCATCGCAAACCTTTGCCCTTTTTGGAGCAGGAAGCTCCACCTGACTGGGGTTTGCCTGAAATAGAAAAATAAATTGCTTGTTTTCCATGAAATAAAAGGGTTAAAAACATCTTATTTTCATAGAAACATTTGATTACTTAAGAAAGTTGGAATTTAGTTTTCATAAAAAGGACGTATATGGCTAAAAAAAATCTTATTTTCAAAGGAATATATAATTATTTAAGAAATATGGATTTTGGTTTTCAGAAATAACTCACCCCTATTGCTCCTCACCCACATTGACGGGCCCAAATGTAGGAAAAAATGTGGTAATGATACGATACTATGGCGGGGTCAAACAATAGTAAAGGATGCTTAACCCCTTTGATCTAAGAGGAATTTAAACTTTAATAGCGATGACAGGGGGTATTGCTCAACCTTAGTAAGGAGGCTACTTCAAAAATAAAATATTTGACAAAACAACTTGAATTAACAATTATCGTAGACCGTAAATATTTTCTTTGCCTTTAAATGCGTTTTTATTCTTTCTATAATGTGTTATAGTAAAGCGAAATCATTCTATTCCTCACACCTATTTTGCACTTGAGCTACAAAAGCTTTATGTGACACCATTCTTGAGCTACAAAATTTGTATACAACATCATCTAACTGCATTAGACGAACATTCTGAAAACAAGAATATATTCCTAGTTTTCCTAGTTTCCTCACACCACCTCTTTTTTTAATTTGAGTTTAATAAGCCATGCATAATAAAAAAAATATCACTTCAAAATGACTGTTTATCCCCCCTCATGCTTATATTGGAGGAGGGGCCTGAGACGATAATTCATTATTATACTCAAAAAGACACCTGTGCACCTATTTTCATTTACCATAAGGAAAATAAAAAATCTTCTCCGCCCCTTCATTTAATGCATAAATATAAGCTACTTTTTCATAACCATTTTACGCAAAGAAACAATTAGCTTAGGCACGGAATTCACCATACAATACAGGTGTTATAAAAACAAACATTTTTGGTAATTAACTAGAATGTAATAGCTTACGTTGACCGCTTAAAATGGAAGTTGTCATAATTGAAAAAAAATGGCGCACCCCTCTAAAAAAAAAAAATCAAAGATCTATAGTAGAAAATACCTCATCAGTTTGATCAGAAAAAGAATCATTATTTGTGATTAATTAAAAAAACTTTTTCCACAAAATAAGTTTTTGAAAGAAAAGTAAAGAACTCCGTTAAACGAAAAATGAGCAAAAATAATCTACGAAGTGTGAAACTACCGCAAATCAGCAATGATAAATAAATGAAACCCAAAACGAACAGAAATTTCAATAAATAACCGAGTCAAGCTCAAAACGAACAGAAATTGACATAAGTTGGGCTCAAAACCCCTGTGCTTTCCCAAGGTCAGAACATAATTTGCACTTCACTGACAAAAATATAAATTTTCTTACTTTTATAACTTTAATAAATCAAGTAATATTAACATTTTGATTACTAAATATCAGTATATGTCAAGGCCGTATCCGGGGGGTTACACGCTTTGAACCCCCCCCCCCCCCGAAATTTTTGACCGAGTCGAAAATAAGTCGAAAATTAGTAAAACCTAGGTAAAAATCAGTAAAATTAGTCGAAAACTGAGTAAAAAAATAGTAAATCCCCCCCGAAATAGTCAAAAATTAGTAACCCCCTCCCCGAAAAAAAATCCTGGATCCGCCCTTGGTATATGTATATTAAACTGACAATGCACATTCATTTGTATTTTTTTCAGTAAAGTGCAAATTATGTTCTGGCCTTGGGAAGGCATAGGAGTTTTGAGGCCAACTTATGTTAATTTCTGCTCAATTAAGTTTGACTTGGTTATTTATTGTAATTTCTGTTCGTTTTGGGTTTCATTTATTTATCATTGCTGATTTGCAGCAGTTTCACGCTTTGTAGATTATTTGATTTTATTTTTACTCATTTTTTTTGTTTAACGGAGTTCTTTACTTTTCTTTGAAAAACTTATTTTGTGGAAAAAGTTTTTTTTTAATTAATTTCTGTTCATTTTATATTGACATAGTCTTTTCAGGGAAGAAGAAAATAATACTTTAAATCTTTTTGATTTTTAAGACTTTATAGTTGGGTCTGCTATTTGTAGGCCTATGCTGGGGAAAAATTTTCAGCCATTTTTAACAACATACACCCTTTTAAAAATCGGGACACAATTAGTAGTGTTTAATTTCGTTTCATACCTCCTCTAGTTGACCTGAAATGAAAAACTTGATACCATTCGCAAAAAAATCTGCTTACTTTCTTTGATAGGTTCGATACACTTACTCTATTTTGACTTGGTTAAATTTTAAGAGCAGAAGTAGCCCCGAAAGTTTGAACATAATACCCTCAGTCGTTCTTGGAATACTGCTGAGATGACTTATTGGGAATTAGCATTAACACAGTGCATTTTGATTTAATATTAAGGCAACATTTAGTTTTCAAACATAAAGGCAAATTGGAGGGTGGGTGCGGTAGGATGGGAATTAAAAAAGGCATCAGCCTTTTCTATTTTCAATCAAATGAGCCCTTTTCGAAGTTCCTACAACAACTCCTTAAATACGAAGTGCCCTGGTCTAAAAAAAAAAAAAAAAAAAAAAAAAAAAAAAAAAAAAAAATCATACATTCTACCCACATCGATCTTTACCAAAAAATTTCAAGCCTTCAAATCACTTTTGACTATTAAAAAGGGCACAAGGCCTTTCGATTTTCAATCGAATGAGCCTTTTTTGAGTTTCTACGACAACGCTTTCTATAAACATATTATATGCCCCCAGGGCGTAAATTACTACCCTTACCCTGACGGCTGTGAGGGTGGTTGTCATCCTCTACGAGATAATTTCCAGAACTTTGAACTACGTTAAACAAAGTGGCTATCTCAAAATTTTGTTTGGATGTGTTTGGAAAAATGGTTAGTCGCTCTCCCATCACTTTCAACTATTAAAAAAGGCACTAGCCCTTTCAATTTCCAATCAAATGAGCCCTTTTGAAGTTTTTGCGACAACGCTTTCAATAAAAACCTTATATGCCCACTGGGAATAACTTACCACCCTTTCCCTGAGGGCTGGGGGGGGTATCACGATCAAAGACCTAATTTCCAGAACTTTCTACTAGATTGAACACAATGGCTATCTGAAAATCTTCATTGGATGTGTTTAGGGGAATGGTGTGCGGGAGAGGGTGGTTAGTTACCCTCCAATCACTTTCGACTGTTAAAAAGGGCACTAGCCCTCTCAACTCCCAATTGAATGAGCCGCTTTTGAAGTTTTTAAGACAACTCTAACTATAAAAACCTTACATGCCCCCAGGGCATAACTTATAACCTTTGCCCAGGGGGTTCTGGGGGGTTTTTCATCATTAAATACATAATTTCTAGAACTTTCAACTACGTTTAACAAAATTGCTGTATCTAAAGTTTGATTGAATGTGTTTGGGGAAGTGGTGGGGGGGAAGAGGGAGGGGGGTCAATTTTTTGGATGTATTTGGGGAAAAGGTGGGCGTGAGAGGGGGGTTAGTTGCACTCAAAACACTTTCGACTATTAAAAAAGGCCCTAGTCCTTTGAATTTCCAATCGAAAGATCTCTTTTTCAAGATTTCAATCAAAAATTATATGCCCCCAAGGCATAACTTATACCCCTTGTCCTGAAGACTGTGGGGGGAGTGTCCTGCTCAAAGGTATAATTTCCTAAACTTTAAATTGCGTGAAACAAAATGGCTATCTAAAAATCTTAATTGGATGTGTTTGGGAAAAAGGTGGGTGTGAGAGGGATGTTAGTTGCCCTCAAATCACTTTCGACTATTAAAAAGGGCACTAGCCATTTGAATTTTCAATCGAATTATTCCTTTTTCAAGTCTCTACGACAAAGATTTCAATAAAAACCTTATATGCCCCCAGGGCATAAATTATAGCCCTTGCCCTGAAGACTGTGGGGGGAATGTCCGGCTCAAAGGTATAGTTTCTTGAACTTTAAACTGCGTGGAACAAATGGCTGTCTCAAAATTTATATTGGATATGTTTGTGGAAAGGGTGGGCGTGGAAGAGGTGTTAGTTGCCTTCCTATCACTTTCGACTATTAAAAAGGGCACTAGCCATTTCAGTTTCCAATCGAAAGAGCCCTTTTTGAAGTTTCTACGAAAGCACGTTCTATAAAAACCTTATATGCCCCCAGGGCATAACTTACAACCCTTGCCCTGAGGGCTGTGGGGGAGTTCCCTCCTCAAAAACATAATTTCTATCTGGAAATCAACTACGTTGAACAAAATGGCTATCTAAAAATTTTGATTGGATGTGTCTGTGGAAAAGATGGGCGTGAGGGGGGGGGGTAGTTACTCTCAAATCACTTTAGACTATTAAAAAGAGCACTAGACCTTTGAATTTCCAATCGAATGAGCCCTTTTTGAAGTTTATACGACAAAGATTTCAATAAAACATATATGCAGGGCTGTGGGGGAGTTCCCTCCTCAAAAACATAATTTCTATCGGGATATCAACTACGCTGAACAAAATGGCTATCTAAATATTTTGATTGGATGTGTCTGGGGAAAAGATGGGCGCTAGAGGGGGTTAGTTGCCCTCAAATCACTTTCGACTATTAAAAAGGGCACTAGACCTTTGAATTTCCAATCGAATGAGCCCTTTTTGAAGTTTCTGCGACAAAGACTTCAATAAAAACATATATGCCCCCAGGGCATAGCTTATAACCCTTGCCCTGAAGACTATGGGGAGAGTGTCCTGGTCAAATGTATAATTTCCTGAACTTTAAACTGCGTGGAACAGAATGGCTATCTCAAAATTTTGATTGGATGTGTTTGGGGAAATCGTGTGGGTGGAAGGGGTGTTAGTTGCCTTCCAATTACTTTCGACTATTAAAAGGGGCACTAACCATTTCAATTTCCAATTGAATGAGCCTTTTTTGAAGTTTCTAGGACAACGCGTTCTATAAAAACCTTATATGCCCTTATATGCGTGGAACAAAATGGCTATCTCAAAGTTTCGATTGGATGTTTTTAGGGAAATGGTGGGCGTGGAAGGGGTGTTAGTTGCCTTCCAATTACTGTCGACTATTAAAAAGGGCATTAACCATTTCAATTTCCAATTGAATGAGCCTTTTTTGAAGTTTCTAAGACAACGCGTTCTATAAAAACCTTATATGCCCCCAGGGCTTGCCCTGAGGCACTTACAACCCTTGCCCTGAGGGCTGTGGGGTGTTTTCATCCTCAAAGACCTAATTGCCAGAACTTAAAACTATGTTGAATAAAATTGATATCTCAAAATTTTAATTGGATGTGTTTTGGGAAAGGTGGGTATGAAAGAAGAGTTAGTTGCTCTCCAATCACTTTCGACTATTAAAATGGGCACTAGCCCTTTGAATTTCCAATCGAATGGGCTTTTTTGAAGTTTCTACGACAACGCCTTCTATAAAAGCCTTATATTCCCCTAGGGCATAACTGACAACCCTTGCCCTGAGGGCTGTGGGGGAGTGTCCTCCTCAAAAGCATAATTTCTATCTGGAAATCAACTACGCTGAACAAAATGGCTATCTCAAAATTTTGATTGGACGTTTTTCGGGAAATGGCGGGCGTGGAAGGGGTGTTAGTTGCCTTCCAATCACTTTCGACTATTAAAAGGCACAAGTCATTCCAATTTCCAATTGAATGAGCCCTTTTCGAAGTTTCTACGACAACTTCTTCGATACGAAGTGCCCTGCTCTAAAGGAAAAAAAAATTAATAAAAATACATTGTGCCAACATCGTTCTTACATGCCCTCAGGGCATAACTTAAAACCTTTGCCCTGAGGGTCGTGGGGGAGTGTCCTCCTCAAGCATATTTTCTATCTGGAAATCAACTACGCTGAACAAAATGGCTATCTCAAAATTTTGATTGGATGTGTTTGGGGGAATGATGGACGTGGGCCGAGGCTAGTTGTTCTCCAGTCACTTTCGACTATTAAAAAGGGCACTAGCCACTCCAATTTCCAATCGAATGAGCCCTTTTCGAAGTTTCTACGACAACTCTTTCGATACGAACTGCCCGGGTATGAAAAAAAAACAATAATACATTGTGCCAACATCGTTCTTAACTTAGGCAGTGCTATTGCGCTGCCTATAATTCGTTCGTAATATCATAGCATTTAAATTTAAAAGATAAAAGGATGAAGCTTTATTCCTTAGTATGACGCCAGGTGTTTGCTATCACGCTCACGGTAACTACCCCTTTACCTGACGCGGGTATCATTAAAGGGTTTAACCCATGCACCCGTTTATGCAATTTTACCCTAATGATGGAATAGCGGAAAAGCGATTTAACAAGGGACATGAATTTCGTGATATCAATGAGATTAATTTATCGTTGAGAGAGCCGTTCAAAGGAGGGGGAACGGAGTTTTACTTGTTAATTCCATATAGACAATCATGCTTGTTATTATTTGACTATAATCTCACCCCTTTTTTAGTGAGGGATGGAGACATCCTTAATACACGTAGAGGCTCAAATATAAGACGGATGAAATTCCCCCTCTAGCACAGGGTTTTATAGTCTCTAGAGAAATAAGAAAAAATAGCCCGGTCCCGCTATGCGAGTAACCAAACCATTGTGTAACGGATCATCTTTGTTTTTGAAAAATCAATACAGGACCACGTCACACCTCACTTTTTGTTCTTGGAAATAACGGGAAATTACTTTGTCTGCTATTAATATTGAAAAAGTTCCCTGTGTGTAAAGAAGAAAAACCTATCTTAATGGGCTATGACCAATTTGGACTATGCCCCGACTTTGGAGGGCTCTGAAGCCTTTCCCCTATATTCTTAGGTTTTTAAACAATTAAAGAAAAACTATGACGTAACGTCTATATTTGCATCTTGATTGATGGGCCCTGAAGGTTTTTCATAACCCTTCTAGGTTTTTAAGCAATCAGTGAAAAATTATGATGTAACGTCCAGGTTTGCATCTTGATTGGTGGGCTCTGTTCCCTACATCCTAAGGTTTTTAAAAAAATCAAAGAAAACCCTATGATTTAACGTCAGTAGTAAGGGGCCAATTCGTTTCACCAGTGATTGCGTAATAAGCCTTACCACGGGCCAGGCATCTATATATTTGAACCCTACGCCTAAGGCATAGATATGTGTGTGTACTTTAAACGAATTGGGGTTACCAGGGTCCTTTGCCTGCCAAGAGGAACGAGTATAACTTGATTGGTGATTAGGATTTGAATATTTTTTTGGTTAAATCCGTGGTCATTCATCTGTAAGTTGATTAGTAGGTTTTTTTTTTTTAAACTTGGCTAATAGGTTTTTAAACCTATTACTGCAAACCCTTCATGCATTCCATTTTTAGAACTAGGAGCGTGATGTGTGTGTGATGCTATCAGACTGGTTTCGTTTCATGGATTCATTAATAGAAGGACTAATGTTTTTTGAAAAGGGTAATTACTTCTTTAGTTTACGAGATTTGCCAATTTTTTTTTGCGAAAAGATATTTGCGTAAAGGTATTGCGAAGGTTAAGAATGCCTCACGGGTAATTAAAGAATGAGATGCTTGCATCAACAATACAAAGAATAAGCTCAGATACTTAATAGATTTGACGTTTACAAGAGACATTGCTAGCAAGTATTCAATAGCTTAATTGAAAAGTAACGATAGAATGACATTGTGACTTGACCTAGCTTTACCTCGCCGATGTGGTCTGTATAATACATAAGTAACGTTTGAAAAATATTGTCAATTTAAAAAGAAATGGCTGAAAAGTGTTTTGCGGGGGAGGGGGTGCATGGAGGGGTGAGGTGCACGAGGGTTCAGTTACAGGGGAGACAGTTGCACGGGGGGTTTCGGTTATACACGGGTTCAGTTACAAGGGGGATTCAGTTGCACGGGGGTATCCCTTTTTTCGAAAATCGGGCTCCCTGTTTTCAAAATCCCTTTTTCTTTTGAGGCTTGGAGCATTTGGTGGCTAGATATTAAACATAATGAAATTTATATAGTTGCAATCTGCATAAAAACCCAATTCCTGTCAATTGTTATCAAAATTCCATTTTTGAGTTTTGGTTACAACTATAAATAAGGCTATCGTGTCTTTCTGAACTTTCTGTGCGAGGCAGGGGTTACTATTTAGTTTAAATAATTCTAGGAGGAATTGAGTTTTATGGATGGTATGGTAAAATGGTACTTGTTAGATATTCGGGTAAACATACGACTAAGAAACGCTTCACTATAAATAAGGATATCGTGTTTTTCCGAACTTTCTAGGGCGGTGGTAACTATTTAGTTTAAATAATTATAGGAGGAATTGAGTTTTGTGGCTGGTGTTGTAAAATGGTCCTTGTTATATATTCGGGTAAACATACGACTAAGAAACGCTTCACTATAAATAAGGCTATCGTGTCTTTCCGAACTTTCTAGGGCGGTGGTAACTATTTAGTTTAAATAATTCTAGTAGGAATTGAGTTTTATGGAGGTTATGGAAAAATGTTACTTGTTAAATATTCGGGTAAACATACGACTAAGAAACGCTTCACTATAAATAAGGCTATCGTGTTTTTCCAAAGTTTCTAGGGCGGTGGTAAATATTTAGTTTAAATAATTCTAGGAGGAATTGAGTTTTATGGATGGTATTGAAAAATGTTACTTGTTAAATATTCGGATAAACATACGACTAATAAACGCTTCACTATAAATAAGGCTATCGTGTTTTTCCGATTTTTCTAGGCGGGTGTAACTATTTAGTTTAAATAATTCTAGGAGGAATTGAGTTTTATGGTTGGTATGGAAAAATGGTACTTGATAAATATTCGGGTAAACATACGACTAAGAAACGCTTCACTATAAATAAGGCTATCGTGATTTATCGAACTTTCTAGGGCGGTGGTCACTATGTATTTTATATAATTCTAGGAGGAATTGATTTTTATGGATGGTATAGAAAAATGTTATGTGTTGAATATTTGGGTAAACATACGACTAAGAAACGCTTCACTATAAATAAGGCTATTGTGTTTTTCTGAACTTTCTAGGGCGGGTGTAAGTAGTTAGTTTGAATAATTAAAGGAGGAATCGAGTTTTTTGGCTGGTGTGTAAAAATAGTACTTGTTAAATATTCGGGTAAACATAAGAGTAAGAAACGCTGAACTATAAATAATTAAATAGTATATTTCAGAACTGTCTACGGTGGAGGTAAATATTTAGTTAGAATAATTCTTGCAGTAATTGATCTTTGTGGATGGTTTAGAAAAATGGTACTTATTAAATATTCGGGGAAATATACGACTAAGAAACGCTTCACTATTTTCTTTATTTGGTGGTCATTAAAAACGAAATTTTAGTGTTAAATAAGTAGTTTTTGTATCTTTTAATAGAGCTTTACGGGGATTGAGAGTCTCAGTTGCCGGATTCCGTGTGATTTTTCTTCTTTTCAGTAAGACATTCGATATCCTAAAAGTGTTTAATTCAAAATTTTTTAAAACTTCGAAATTTTTCAACTTTATTTATTTTTTCTTTTTGTACATAACTTAAAATGTCAAAATATGATTACAGTTCTGACAATTGCGCTCTTTGATTGGTCAGAGACACGATGTGACTTCCCCACCGGTATTCTATGACCGGCTATTGACACTACCTAATCTATTGCATGTATTAAATCAGTATTTTTTACACAGTGGAACGATAGACACATAATTCACATCTATAAAAAAAAAGTGAAGATAGAGCAGATTAATAATGTGTGTTTACATAACAAGGTTATTGTAGCATTGAGTGCTGACAAAGAGATGTATTTAAACTTTGAAGTAAGTATAGGTGGTAGCTCTATTGGAAATGTATGCATGCATTTTCATGACAGTAAGGAATTAAATTTCTTTGGAATACCAAAAAATTCAGCTCTTATGTTGGTGGTTATGCGAGATAGAGATCTCCAGAGAAGATTGCACTCAAAGAGAATGCCAACATAAAAATAATCATTGATGATAGAGGACAACTCCTTGCTACTATTGCAGGTAACACATTACCTACTGATACATCCAATCGTCACCTTTCGGGTATTAGCATTCAACGGAAGATCAATAAAAGAAAGGCCTGCTCTTCTACTAATATTGTAAACCATATCTTGTCTACGTGCCGAAACTGTTACCTGTGTAAAAATAATGTGATAATAGACAGTGAAATTGCCAGAAAAAAAAAAAGGGCATTGTCAGAAAATATCACGATGGAATATAAAGATGAATCGATGAAAAACAAAGCACCAGCAAACGTTACTGCCATTGATCAAGCAGTCATTGAACCAAATAATACCAGAGACGAAAAGCATATTGAGCCTGTTGGTGAGACACCAGTAAAAATTGTGTATGACTCAAAATGGAATAATGATTATTCTACTGATTACGAACTAAGAGAAGACAATAGCTATAATATCAAGCGAGAACATGGTGAACTATTTTATGGAGCAGATTCAAAATGTCCAAAGTTGATCATTGATATTAATAATGTTTCATAATATATTTTTGTATTAATATTCTACATAGCATTATTTCATTAAAAATATATTATGCATTACATTGTTATGTGTTCATTATTTTTAGAGTAAGCTAGCATATCAAACGTTTAGAATGTCTAATAAAACCTCGGAGATGTAAGAAAAGGAATTTGCATACATCTATTGTCAGACACACGTGAACAAATTCTTTCTTGAATTAGCATCCTGGATAAATAAAAAAAGACATTTCATTCAAGAAATTATGACGAAACTGTATGTAAGCAACAAACTCCTTCTTGAAGTTACCTCATGTATACACAATGCAGAAATTTCATTTAAGGAATTATCAAAAATTGTAAGTAAGTAACAAATTCTTTCAAAAATATGTTAATACGTTTAAGCAATAAATATCTTTAAGCTTAACTCGTCTTTATTCTTCAGAATAGTTTTATTCATTTCATTAAATTATGAAGAAATTGTAAGTAAGTAACAATAGCTTTCTTGAATTCGCGTCATGGACACAATACAGATATTTAATTCAAGAAATCATAATAAAATCGCAAGTAAGTAATAAAGTCTTTATTGTTTTCACCTATTGGACACACAATACTGAAATTTTATTAAAGAACTTATGAAGGAATTGTAAATAGGTAAAACACTCATTTTACTTCATGGATACACAATGCAGAAATTTCATTTAAGGAATTATCAAGAATTTTAAGTAAGTAGCAAATTCTTTCTTGAATTCGCCCCCCTGGTTAAATAAAAAAGACAGTTCATTAAAGAAATTATGAAAAATTTGTAAGTAAGTCGCAAATTCTTTCTTGAACTCACCTGGTGGATAAACAAAAAAGACATTTCATTCAAGAAATTATGACAAAATACTCAGTAATTAACAAACTCTTTATTATTTTTATTAATTATATGCACGATTTATAAATTTACTTAAATAAATTATGAAAAAATTATCATTACGCAGAAGTTTATTTATTGAAGTGAACTCTTGTATACAAACGACGGTAATTTCATTTAATAAATTATGAAAAAAAAAAACAATTTCTTTATTTAATTAAAATCTTTGATAAACAATATGGAAATTTCTTTTGAGAAATTATTAACATATTTGTAAGTAGGTAACAAACTATTTTTGTTTTCACCTCTTGGATATACAGTACAGAAACTTCATTAAAGAAAATAAGAAAAAACCACAAGTAATTACCTTTTTTTTCTCTTTATCAAAACCAATCTTAACTTAGCTATACGATGTAGAAATTTAATTCAAGAAATTAGGAAAAAATTCTCAGTAAGTAATAATTTCTTTCTTGAATTCAACTCATGGATACACAATATCGAAATTTCATTCAAGAATTTCATGACTTAGATACACGATGTAGAAATTTGATTCAAGAAATTATGAAAAAATTCTCAGTAAGTAACAATTCTTTCTTGAACTCATCTCTTGGATACACAATACGGAAATTTCATTCAAGAAATTATGAAAATATTTGTAAGTAAGTAACAAACTCTTTATTGATTTCACCTCTTGGATATACAGTACAGATACTTCATTCAAGAAATTATGAAAAAATCGCAAGTAAGTAAATTTTTTTTCTCTTTATCACAAACAATTTTCACTTAGCTAAATGATGTAGAAATTTTATTAAAGAAATTATTGAAAAAATTCTCAGTAAGTAACAATTTCTTTATTGAAGTCAACTCTTGGATACGTAATACGGTAATTTCATTCAAGAAATTATGAAAAAATTGTAACTAAGTAGCAAATTCTTTCTTGAATTTACCTGTGGGACAAACAAAAAGACATTTCGTTCAAGAAATTATGACAAAATTCTAAGTAAGTAACAAACTCTTTATTGTTTTCACAAGTTAGATATACGACGTAGAAATTAAATTCAAGAAATTATGAAAAAATTCTCAGTCTAAGTAGCAAATTCTTTCTTGAATTCACCTGTTGGATAAACAAAAAAAAAAATTTCGTTCAAGAAATTATGACAAAATTCTAAGTAAGTAAAAAAATTTATTGTTTTCACTAGTTAGATATACGAATTATAAATTTAATTAAATAAATTATGAAAAATTTCTAAGTATATTTATCAATTTCTTTCTTTAATTAACCTTTTTTATAAACAAAAAAAAACAAAAAAAAGACATTTCGTTCAAGAAATTTTGAAAAAATTCTAAGTAAGTAACAAACTTTATTGTTTTCACGAGTTAGATATACGATGCAGAAATTAAATTCATGAAATTATGAAAATATTCTCAGTAAGTAACCATTTCTTTCTTGAACTCAACTCTTGGATACACAATAAGGAAATTTCATTCAAGAAATTATGAAAATATTTGTAAGTAAGTAACAAACTCTTTTTATTAATTTCACCTCTTGGATATACAGTACATATTATAAATTAAATAAATTAGTAAAAAATCTATATTAGTGATCTTTTTTTTTCTCTTTATCAAAAACAGTTATAAAATATATACTTGGTGTATAAATTTAGTTAGGTAAGTTATTAAAAAGTTATAAGTCATTAAAAATTTATTTATGTTATTAAAATAATGGAAAAAAACCGTAAGGAAATTTCATTCAAGAAATTATACAAAATATTTGTAAGTAAGTAACAATCTCTTTATTGATTTCACCTCTTGAATATACAGTACAGATACTTCATTCAAGAAACGTGATTAAACACGTTTTGAAACTACATGCTATTTGTATGCCTTTCCTTGGCACCTTTCCAAATGAACGGGGATTCCCCACTGCTTCCTACACATTGCAAAAAAGTGAGCAGTACGAAAACTCCACGTTTTCAACCAGACTGGTTTTTTAGGGACCAATCAGGAGAGATATGCAACTTTATTGATTTCACCTCTTGAATATACAGTACAGATACTTCATTCAAGAAACGTGATTAAACACGGTTTGTAACTACATGCTATTTGTATGCCTTTCCTTGGCACCTTTCCAAACGATCGGGGAGTCCCCCGGTGGTCCTTCACCGTTCAAAAAGTGACCTTTACGAAAACCACAATTTTTAAACCAGACTGGTTTTTTAGTGGACAATCAGGAGATATGTGCACATTCGACACAGCTTTTATTCATTTTTTTTTTTAAGGGTCCTTTTGTTGAGTTTACGTGCGCGCACGTAACCAAGAGTTGACTTCAAGAAAGAAATTGTTACTTACTGAGAATTTTTTCAATAATTTATTGAATTAAATTTCTAAATCATTTAGCTAAGTGAAAATTGTTTGTGATAAAGAGAAAAAAAAAGTTACTTACTTGCGATTTTTTCATAATTTCTTGAATGAATTATCTGTACTGTATATCCCAGAGGAAAAATTAATGAAGAGTTTGTTACTTACTTACAAATATTTTCATTGTTTCTTTAATGAAATTTCTGTAGTGTGTATCCAAGAGATGAGTTCAATAAAAAAATTATTACTTACAGAGACAATTTTCATAGTTTATTTTATCAAATTTATACACTGTGTATCTAAGTCATTAGATTCATGTCTGTAAGTTACGTATTGTGTATCCATGAGTTGACTTCAAGAAAGAAATTGTTACTTACTGATAATTTTTCACTAATTTATTTAATTAAATTTCTTCATCGTTTATAAAAGTTAAAATTTGTTTTTATAAATAGAAAAAAAAATGTAGTTACTAGTGGTTTTTTAATAATTTATTGAATTAAGTATATGTACTGTATAAAAAAGAGGTGAAAAAAAATAGAGTTTTTTACTTACTTAAAAATATTTTACTAATTTATAGAATGAAATTTCCGTATTGTGTATCCAAGAGTTGACTTCAAGAAATAAATTGTTTTTTTTTTCATAATTTATTAAATTAAATTTAAGTATTCTGTATCCAAGAGCTGACTTCAAGAAAGAAATTGTTACTTACTGAAAATTTTTTCATAATTTCTTGAATTAAATTTCTACATCGTGCATGTAAGTCATGAAAACAATAAAGAGTTTGTTACTTACTGCGTATTTTGTCATAATTTCTTGAACGAAATGTCTTTTTTGTTTATCCACCAGGTCAATTCAATAAAGAATTTGATACTAACATACAGATTCTTAATAATTTTTCGAATTAGCTGTATTTTTTATTTACAAAGGGGGCGACTTAAAGACAGAATTTGATAATACAATAAAAATCTGTATAAGTCATTAAGTGTAGTTTATGCAATGTGTGTCAATTAGGTACCAACATTGTTCTACCCATTTACAGATAAATCATAATTTCTTGAATAAAATTTCAGTATTGTGTATCCAATAGGTGAAAACAATAAATACTTTATTACTTACTTGCGTTTTTATGATGATTTCTTGAATTAAATATCTGTATTGTGTACAGGAATTTAATTCAAGAAATCTATTGTTACTTACTTAAAATTTCTTAATAATTTAATGAAACGAATAAAACTATTCTGAAGAATAGACGGGTTAATCTTAAATATATTTATTTCTTAAACGTATTAACCTATTTTTGAAAGAATTTGTTACTTACTTACAATTTTCGATAATTCCTTAAATGAAATTTATGCATTGTGTATCCATGAGGTAACTTCAAGAAAGAGTTTGTTGCTTACTTAGAGTTTAGTCATAATTTCTTGAATGAAATGTCTTTTTTTATTTATCCAGGAGGCGAATTCAAGAAAGAATTTGTTCCCGTGTGTCTGACAATAGATGTATGCAAATTCCTTTTCTTACATCTCCGAGGTTTTATTAGACATTCTAAACTTTGATATGCTAGCTGACTCTAAAAATAATGAACACATAACAATGTAATGCATAATATATTTTTAATGAAATAATGCTATGTAGAATATTAATACAAAAATATATTATGATACATTATTAATATCAATTATTAACTTTGGACATTTTGAATCTGCTCCATAAAATAGTTCACCATGTTCTCTCTTGATATTATAGCTATTGTCTTCTCTTAGTTCGTAATCAGTAAAATAATCATTATTCCATTTTGAGTCATACACAATTTTTACTGGTGTCTCATCAACAGGCTCAATATGCTTTTCGTCTTTGGTATTATTTGGTTCAATGACTGTTTGAGCAATGGCAGTAACGTTTGCTGGTGCTTTGTTTTTCATCGATTCATCTTTATATTCCATCGTGATATTTTCTGACAATGCCCTTTTTATTTTTCTGGCAATTTCATTGTATATTATCACATCATTTTTACACAGGTAACAGTTTCGGCACGTAGACAAGATATGGTTTACAATATTAGTAGAAGAGCAGGCCTTTCTTTTATTGATCTTCCGTTGAAAGCTAATACCCGAAAGGTGACGATTGGATGTACCAGTAGGTAATGTGTTACCTGCAACAGTAGCAAGGAGTTGTCCTCTATCATCAATGATTATTTTTATGTTGGCATTCTCTTTGAGTGCAATCTTCTCTGGAGATCTCAATCTCGTATAACCACCAACATAAGAGTTGAATTTTTTCGGTATTCCAAAGAAATTTAATTCCTTACTGTCATGACAATGCATGCATACATTTCCAATAGTGCTACCACCTATACTTGTTTCAAAGTTTAAATACATCTCTTTGTCAGCATTCAATGCTACAATAACCTTGTTATGTAAACACACATTATTAATCTGCTCCATCTTCACTTTTTTTTTATAGATATGAATTATGTGTTTATCGTTCCACTGTGTAAAAAATACTGATTTAATACATGCAATAGATTAGGTAGTGTCTATAACCGGTCATAGAATACCAGGGGGAAAGTCAGAACGTGTCTCTGACCAATCAAAGAGCTCAATTTTTAGCACTGTAAGCATATTTTGACATTTTAAGTTATGTACAAAAACAAAAAATAAATAAAGTTGAAAAATTTCGAAGTTTTTAAAAAAGTTTGAATTAAACACTTTTATGATATCGAGTGTCTTTACTGAAAAGAAGAAAAATCACACGGAATCCAGCAACTGAGACTCTCAATCCCCGGAAAGCTATTTTAAAGGATACAAAAACTACTTATTTAACACAAAAATTTCGTTTTTAATGACCACCAAGTAAAGAAAATAGTGAAGCGTTTCTTAGTCGTATGTTTACCCGAATATTTAACAAGTACCATTTTTCTATACCATCCATAAAACTCAATTCCTCCTAGAATTATTTAAACTAAATAGTTACCTCCGCCCTAGAAAGTTCGGAAAAACACGATTGCCTTATTTATAGTGAAGCGTTTCTTAGTCGTATGTTTACCCGAATATTTAACAAGTACCATTTTTCCACACCATCCACAAAAATCAATTCCTCCTAGAATTATTTAAACTAAATACTTACCACCGCCCTAGAAAGTTCAGAAAAACACAATAGCCTTATTTATAGTGAAGCATGTCTTAGTCGTATGTTTACCCAAATATTAAACACGTACCATTTTTCAAGACCATCCATAAAACTCAATTCTTCCTAGAATTATTTAAACTAAATAGTTACACCCGCCCTAGAAAGTTCGGAAAAACACGATAGCCTTATTTATAGTGAAGCGTTTCTTAGTCGTATGTTTACCCGAATATTTAACAAGTACCATTTGTCCATACCATCCAAAAAACTCACTTCCTCCTACAATTATTTAAACTAAGTAGATACACCCGCCTAGAAACATTGGAAAAACACGATAGCCTTATTTATAATGAAGCGTTTATTAGTCGTATGTTTATCCAAATATTTAACAAGTACCATTTTTCAAAACCATAAATTAAACTCAATTAAAAATAGAATAATATAATCTAAATACTTACAACATCCCTAGAAAGTTAGGAAAGACACGATAGCCTTATTTATAGTGAAGCGTTTCTTATTCGTATGTTTACCCGAATATTTAACAAGTACCATTTTTCCAAACCATCCATAAAAATCAATTCCTCCTAGAATTATTTAAACTAAATAGTTACCACCACCCTAGAAAGTTTGGAAAGACACGATAGCCTTATTTATAGTGAAGCGTTTCTTAGTCGTATGTTTACCCGAATATTTAACAAGTACCATTTTTCCAGACCAGCCACAAAACTCAATTCCTCCTAGAATTATTTAAACTAAATAGTTACCACCGCCCTAGAAAGTTCGGAAAAACACGATAGCCTTATTTATAGTGAAGCGTTTCTTAGTCGTATGTTTACCCGAATATCTAACAAGTACCATTTTACCATACCATCCATAAAACTCAATTCCTCCTAGAATTATTTAAACTAAATAGTAACCCCTGCCTCGCACAGAAAGTTCAGAAAGACACGATAGCCTTATTTATAGTTATAACCAAAACTAAAAAATGGAATTTTGATAACAATTAACAGGAATTGGGTTTTTATGCAGATTGCAACTATATAAATTTCATTATGTTTAATATCTAGCCACCAAATGCTCCAAGCCTCAGAAGAAAAAGGGATTTTGAAAACAGGGAGCCCGATTTTCGAAAAAAGGGGTACCCCCGTGCAACTGAATCCCCCGTGTAACTGAACCCGTGTATAACCGAAACCCCCCGTGCAACGGTATCCCCTTGAACTGAACCCTCGTGCAACTCACCCCACCAAGCAACCCATCCCCCACAAAACACTTTTCAGCCAGTTCTTTTTAAATTGACAATATTTTTAAAACGTTACTTATGTATTATACAGACCACATCGGCGAGGTAAAGCTAGGTCAAGTCACAATGTCATTCTATCGTTACTTTTCAATTAAGCTATTGAATACTTTCTAGCAATGTCTCTTGTAAACGTCAAATCTATTAAGTATCTGAGCTTATTCTTTGTATTGTTGATGCAAGCATCTCATTCTTTAATTACCCGTGAGGCATTCTTAACCTTCCCAATACCTTTACGCAAATATCTTTTCGCAAAAAAAAATTCGCAAATCTCGTAAACTAAAGAAGTAATTACCCTTTTCAAAAATCATTAGTCCTTCTATTAATGAATCCATGAAACGAAACCAGTCTGATAGCATCACACAAACATCACGCTCCTAGTTCCAAAAATGGAATGCATGTAGGGTTTGTAGTAATAGGTTTAAAAACCTATTAGCCAAGTTTAAAAAAAAAACCTACTAATCAACTTACAGATGAATGACCACGGATTTAACCAAAAAAATATTCAAATCCTAATCACCAATCAAGTTATACTCGTTCCTCTTGGCAGGCAAAGGACCCTGGTAACCCCAATTCGTTTAAAGTACACACACATATCTATGCCTTAGGCGTAGGGTTCAAATATATAGATGCCTGGCCCGTGGTAAGGCTTATTACGCAATCACTGGTGAAACGAATTGGCCCCTTACTACTAACGTCTACGTTTCTATCTTGATTGGCGGGTCCTGAAATCTAACAAGTTCTATTACGTAACAACCAAAGATATCTTGAAGAAGTTTAAAACAAAAAGTGTCGGGATAGCAATTCAAAGGGAGTACTGCCCCGTAGAATCCAAAAAGACCTCACCACTCACCATCATGTCTTCAACTAGCGGTATCTCTTATACTAAAATGTATGTACGCATTGCTATAATATTATTCTATCAATATTGTTTTAACTAGTGTTGTTCTTCTAAACTAACTATACAGCTAAAGAATTTGAAATCGCTAGTATATCTTTGAAGTATTTGTTCATATTTCGGAAACATTTGCTACGTAAAACTTTAGAACATGATTCTAAGGGCGTCTCAAGGAATATGCTTTTAGTATTTTCGGAACTATAACTTTAAAAATAGAAAAGTCAATCGGGATGGCAAAAATGCGTTAAATGTACTTGGTCATTCTATGAATTTCAACTCTTCCGTAACAAGAAGGGGTTGTCAGCCTACCGTGCAAGTACTGCAAACTATGGCTATATATATTCCTCCTAATTCCGGAATGCTTGAAAGACGCAGCTGATCAATTTTTCTGAGGATTGATTGATTTATTATGTAAAAAATAACTACGTAATTTCACCCACTATTCAACATTATTTCAGAATATATATTTATTGCTACTATATACTACTACATAGTAATGGAGTGAATCCCACTCCTCCCACTCATGCCTGAATGTGGTTCCATAAAAAATGTTAATTTTGATGATTGTGATGTTTATTTTTTCGGAGAGGCAATATGAACTGACCATCTGTGTGAAATAAATACCGAAAAGACTTAAAAAAAACAACAACAAGGGCAAACTTAGTTTTTGGCCTAAGGCCAAATCCCTACATTATGGAAAGAGGTGTAGGCTGGGAATCATTCCCAGCGGTGCCGATAAGTTTGTTTGGAAATAATGTTGAATTAGGAATCAAATTGCATATTTATCTTTTAGCTAGCAAATTAATAAAAACCTCCAAAAACGAACTAAAGTGCATAAACTCTAACATTTATGAGCAATTTTTCAACACCTAATTTACTATTCATGATTCATATTTCTTTTTTTAGGGTAAAATCAGAAGTTTATTGCGCTTTAGATCTTGGCAATTTTCCGTTTGACAAGCAAAACTGCAGTATCTTCTTTGAAAGTTGTAAGTAATTTTCATTTTCTAATGACTCGGTACATTTGAAGTTAATATAGACCAAAAGAGTAGTAAGTCGCTCTTTCAATACTTTTCACCCCATAGAATAACTCCTTCTCCTAAGACAGTTGAATGAACTTCCAGTGTGAAGGCAATGAACTTTTTTACGAGCGATCTAGAGCTAACTCCCTGTCAGCAATAATCTTGAGCTGATTAAATAAAAAAAAACAAGTTTTTTTTAACTGAAAGTAAAGAGCGACCTTAAAACTTAAAACGAACAGAAACTATTCCGTATATGACAGGGACTGTCCCCTCCTCAACGCCTCGCTCTTTACGCTAAAGTTTGACTCTGTCTCACAACTTTATTTTTTAAAACAATAAAAAACTTTCTACCTCCCCCACGGACAAGCTTTGCTTTTTAGGGGAGGGAGCAATAATTTTTTGTTGATATGTTTTTTTTTCAATAAATCCTTCTTCTTCTTAAAAAAAATCATATACGTAATATTTTCTGTTCGTTTTAAGTTGTGATGTTGCTCCTTACTTTCAGTTGAAAAACTTATTTTTTTTATTTAATTTCTGGTCTTTTTTTTTTAAAGAATGCTGGGAAATCTGACGCCCCCTTGATAGCAATGTCCCTTCCCCCATGAAAGTTCCTTCATGGAAAGATCCTCCAAAATATCCCCCAACTCACCCCCTCCCCCACTACCAGAAAAAATCCCCCCCTGAAAACGTCTTTATACTTCCCAATAACCAATACCATATGTTAACATTGGGTAAAGTTCATAACTTTCAGCCCTCCCCCCCGAGGACTTTGGGGAATTAAGTCATCCTTAAATACATAGTTATCATATTTTCGACAATGCTGAACAAAATGGCTATCTCAAAATTTTGATCGGATGACTTTAGGAAAAAAATGTGCGTTGGAGGGGGCCTAGTTGCGCTCCATTTTTTTTGGTCACTTAAAAAGGGCACTAGAACTTTTAATTTTCGTTCCAATGAGCCCACCCACGATATTCTAGGAGCACTGGGTCGATACGATCACCCCTGGGAAAAAAAAATAATAAAAATAAACACGCATCCATGATCTTTCTTCTGGCAAAAAATGCAAAATTCCACATTTTTGTAGATAGGAGCTTGAAACCTCTACAGGAGGGTTCTCTGATACGCTGAATATGATGGTGTGATTTTGATTAAGGTTCTATAACTTTTAGGGGGGATTTCCCCCCTTTTTCGAAAATGAGCCAAATTTTCTCAGGCGCGTAACTTTTGATGGTTAGCATTAAACTTAACGAAAGTTATATATTTGAATTCAGCATTAAAGTCTGATTCTTTTGATGTATCTATTGGTATCAAAAACCCGTTTTCTAGAGTTACGGTTACCATTGAGCCGGGTCGCTCCTTACTTACAGTTCGTTAGCACGAACTGTTTGATATGGGTAAGGACTGCGCATATCTATACATCGTTGAATGACCAAACGAATGACCATGAACTTTTGTATAAGTAACCTTGATTTAGGAATCTCAGTTTCCCCCAAAAATAGCCCCCTTCCCCACCAAAAATTCCATGATTCAAAATATGTTTTTTAGAATTGAATGATTTTTATATCGATATAACTTGTATAGTTTATTTTTATAATTTTTTTTTTTAAACAGAGAGTGTCATTGCAATAGCAGGTCACTGACCTGCATTTTTATGGCATGATTAGAAATAATTATTGCCAAATAAACGGTTTCCATAATCATTGAGTTAAGTAAGTAAGTTCGACCGACCACAATCTGGCGCGATGAACCATAATTAAGAATAATTAGACATGCTTGGTTGCCCCAAAAAGTACAAGAAGATCTAAAACAATACATTAAGTAGATCAGAGCCACTGTAGACTATTTTTGTGCCTATTAAGAGATTAATTATGAAATTTTAGAGCGAGAGAGACTTTCTCTGGTCACATTTCTATGCTTGAGAATATTCATAGTCACCATTTTGCAAATTGGAGCTTTCGGTGATAGTTTTTAGATAGTTGAGATTACATTTACGTCAGTAGAGTAGATCCATGCAGTTCTAAGATGCCCCCGTACAAACAGGTTTTTTCTAGTAGTTACAGATCATCACACTCTTTGCCAAGAGGAACGTGTATAACTTGATTGGCTATTAGGATTTGAATAAAAGGAATGGTTTTCACTACAATTCATATTAGTAAGAGAATTGTATTCAAAGAGAATAGTTTTTTATTTGAAAGGATATTAGTGGAGAAAAAAAAATGAGTGGTGCATTTACACTATTGGAGATTAATGATGGAACCGACAGCAGCAGCAGCAACGATATACGAGTACCTAATGTAGCTGTGGAAATAACTGCTGGCTGTAGACTATGTCTTGAATGGGACACTATGTATGCTAGATACGTGATATCATTAAGCAAATTTAAGCAGGAGAAACAGCTGTGTTTTGCTGGAAAAGTAAATATTCTCCATATAAATAAACTTCGGTCAGCATTAGATGTCCTATCGAAATATATTGATGAGAAGAAAATGCATTAGTGAATATTATTATTGTAATTATGTTCAATAAAACTGTTTCTAAATCAATGGTATTTTTTTCTTTTTTTCTATAGTAGACAAGCTTATATTTTGAGTACAAAAATGAGATTCTGATTAGTCTGAAGGTGGTTGTGAGAGAGTTAGGACTCTTAGAAATGGATAGATTCGAGAAAGATCGAATCATGAGGAATCTAGTTCTTATGGAAAAACGTTTGATTCTAGATGATGATTTTCTAGAGTTGTCTATTCAAAGGAAGATATTTTCTCGGGGAATGCTTGTTGATATAATGAAAACTGATTCTCCATCATTAGACTATTGTATGAAGCTTCTACATCGTGGTCCAAATGCATTTACACAATTTATTGATATATTGATAGCGACGCAGCAAAATGATATTGTGGATACGATTTTAAAAATTAGTTTTTAGAAATTTAGGACTTTTTTTTCATAAGAAAGATGGTGCTCAAGGATGATTTACTCCTCTCTCTCTCTCTCTATCTCAGGCAATTTTTTGATGTTGCTAGCTCAGTTTCATTGTGGTAGTGAGAGCGTTAACACATGACAAAATTTTTCATACATGTCCGTTATGTATGTACACACAGGGCAGTTGGTCATCATGTGAGAATTGCACAATGATTGAGGAGTGTGATGAAAAGTGTAGATTATGCAATCCGTGTAAATTGCACAGAGGATATGCTGTACAAATTAAAGGTTGTAAGTCCTGTCTTGAAGAGGTGTGTGACTCTCATCCTAGAGGTCACCTATGCCCCAATTGTCATTATGATAAGTGCAAGCAGTGGGAGAGTACATATCCCGGTCTGATTGGAAAGAATCCTAACCGGGATTTTAGTTTATTGCTACGAGATTGGTATCGTCGTGGTTTTAGACTGTTCTGGGAGGAGGAACCAGGTCAACGATTCAACTGTTGGAACAACAAGAGAATATGGTTTCTACGTCATTGTTGTGAAGACACTGTGTGTTATGATTATAAGCCCACTGATTTTTATTTGGCTGTGACGGAATGTGATTCGACACTTGAGGACACTGTTTGTGAAATTGCTTCAAATACACAAATTGAAACACGTGAATTATATATAATGAATGCGATTAGTATCATTGACTATACAAAGAGATATGACAAGAGTGAAGTCACACTCTACTGTAGAAAATGTGACCCTGACATTGCAGTACATCAGAATCAGTACACTGTGAATTCAAATAATCTACCAGCACTAGTTGTTGTCGACAAATACCTAGTAGTGGATGAAATCTAAAGATTAGAAAAGTCGTTTTATCATGTATATATTTTTTTTTTATTAATAAAAAATTTCACATACATATTTAGAACATTTTATTCTTATGGCAATAAAATCAAAATTAAATAAAGTTGTAATTATTTTCTCCACTAGAAATTCGTTCAATTTAGGTAAGTCAACGTAGATGTTGAGAAACTGCTTGTAGGTGTAGCCAAGACATCTGAACATGAAAAAGAGTACTGCATGAAAACCACATGTCTTAGCTGTTAAATCCTGTACTTTTCGTTCATTTTGAATAATGGTTTTCAGATTGTTTTCAATAAAGTTGCTGATATATGGTGTGTAGAATTTATACGATAGGCCAAGAGGATCAAAAAATTCAATACTCTTCGCTGTTTGAAAGATGCATAGCCACTGGCTAATAGTCAAAGTCAACTGAATTCTTGTAAATAAGATTAGGAACTTTTTATATCTTTATATTTTTTCATTGGAATCCGAGGGTAGTCAATATTAAATGTCCTGGGACATGTAATTATCAAGACTAAATACCGTAAGAATCTTATATATATTACTTTTTCTCGTTCTCGTAGAAAACTGCCGTCAGGCGGGATTTTCCGGGAGGTTTCAAATTGGCGCAGTAATAGTATGGTGATACTCTCAGCCAGAGCATTGACAAATGTACACTCTAAACATACATTCCCAGTACGCACTATGGTCATATCCTGTGTGCCTGACAAGTCAAAAACAAAAACCCCATGATTTTTTTAAAACATTGATTCGGTTATTCCATTTTCAAATAGTTGAGAGTCATGATCTAGGGATTGCATAGTCAACTCGTACAGAGTTCTATAGGATTTTTTGTCAAATGATAGAGTGTACAGTGGACTACCATTCACTTTGCACACAAGGCTAGATAGACCAAAAAAATTAAAATCAGGGGGGGATTCAGTCCAGGATCCAACGACGCTACCACTCTTCACAAAGGCCAAAGCCAATTTTGAAGGGATTTCTCCATTGATAAACGATGAATCGCTATAGCTACGAGAACCGGTGGCAATGTGACGTTGATTGGTGATTGTATGAGGGACAAGAAGTTTAATATTGTTACCATTGGCTCTTAGCTTTTCCACTGCCAATGCACCAGAGCTCATAACTTGTTGTTTTCGGACATGGAGAATTGCCGATGTGATAATAACATTTGCATCGGATGTTGCAGGAAGTGTTTTTCTCAAAATGAAATTTGATGGGGCCATCTGTAACTTTATGTCAATCTTGACATTGGGGGGAAGCCATTGGGATATATTGAATATCTCATGATTTAATTTTCCAACTAGATGATACTCCTGGGTCACTGCTGTAGTCAACTCACCGTCAGTATCAACACCTGTTCGATATTCATAGCCCAATGATTGTCCTCTCATCTCCTTGTACACCTTCGGCGTCATCATTATAAATTGTATGTAGCTTGCATAGTTGGATAAATTATTGCTAGTGCTCACCAATGTTCCATTAATAAATACATTAATTTGTTTGAACAAGTTGTGTAGGATACAGTTTTCATAGGAGAGACGATCGCCGGCATTTGGAATTGTATTATCTGACTTTTTCTTCACCACAACATTTAAATCAATAAATGTTTACGACAAATCAATGAAATTGTCTTCATTGGAAAATATTTGAAAGTGTATATTTTCCGAGAGGGGTTGTTGGGGATGAAATTGTTCATAGTAGCCATACTTGACACTGACATCAACATTGTCAGCATTGAATAGATTCAATGAGGAACTGATTGATGGATATGATTCCTTGTGGGGGAGATAAGTCATCTTAAGAGAAGAAATCCTTCTTTGATCTAACAATCTTCTTCTTTTTCTTCTTCTTCTTCTTCTGTTGCTTATTGGTCTTTGTTGTTTTATTTCTCAAAGTCCTTGTTGATGTCCTTTGATTCCTGCCTGGGTGGAGACTGATGAGTGAATGACGCGAACGCATCCTTTTCAATCACTCCCCATTTTGTCGAGATTTTAATTGTTCACCAACGGCTCTTGCTGAAGATCTAATATTTTCCTTAACACTCTCATTGAAATTCTTGCCCGACCCCCAGTCCTGTAGTGTGGAGTCAGCAAAATTTGATGCAGCAGGTACAAGATATTTTCTGGCAAGGGGTAGTGCAGAATGAAATAGCCTAGCAAACCAGCTACCAAGACCATAGCAAGACAGTGTAGTACGCCCCTTGTAGTAGTCCAATCCATTGCCTATTTGACGTGGACTCAAAGCACCGAGATAACAATCGATATCGGGACAGACAAATAGAATTCTTCTATTGTTTATTTTTTAGGTGATTGTACCGTCGTTGACAATGGGTCGAAAATGACATGTAATAACTGCTAGGCCTTTTGTTATTGCTAGAGGATCACCCAAATCACTTCTTAGTGTTAACTGACAGAGTTCCAAATATGAAGTGTTTACAGGAACATACTGAAGATGCTTGATATTATAGTGATGAACAAGTTCATGAGTTGTTTTTCGTTCAAGAACACGTAGGAGGGGTACATTTGAATTACAGACTCTCGACGTTTCCACAAAGGATGAGTAGAGAAATATGCAAGAGTCCGAGGCAAAACCAGGTGGATAATCAGCAAAAATAACTTGATCCATCCCGTAAACAGCGCCAGCATTTTCCCCATGGATCATATTCTGTTTAAAGCCAAGAATATCTCTCAGGTTATCATTGAGAATAATTTTGTCAGTGTCAACAGGTGATCTACTGTAAATCCTATTATGTTTCAGTGAACAGTTGAAAGGGAACGTACCATTCCGACAATCTGAGATTTTTCCATTGACTGTACGACACAAATCCTTCATATTATGATATTCAATATATTTTAATCTGGCATGTAGATAGTCACTAGATTTATGTGCTTTAACCCATTCTTAGTCGACATAGCCCAACCCATTCATAGTCCAATCGAATGGTATAACTTGTATATCATACACGCGATCCTTTCTCAGGATGTCATAGGTATTTTTGAGGATACAGTCGACAAGGGCCACTTCATATGCACCGTCAAATTTGATGGCGGGTGAGAGTTTTGTCCAAAAATCACTTGTCGTATTCAAGTCATTGTAGAGAGTATCTGAAACGTTGGACATGAAAGTTACATAGAAATCATTGGGCATTGTCAATATCTTCAACGCCAATCCAAGAATCAAAATCGGAGTTGTATCCTAGCCAGCGAACAAGTAACTGTTTCTTACACCTGCGAGTACTTGTCTTTAATATCTTTTCAATTTGATAGATTTCACTAGCATTTTTAACTTTTTGCAATTCATAGTCATAAAAGCCGCCGAGAATCTCTTCATCTTTGGTATCACGCAGGCTAAGTTATGGGTTTAGTGTCTAGGATTTTTGCCACCTTCCAAATTTCAGTTGACCACAAATAATTTCCATGTTTAAACAAATTATTTTTTATATTATTTCGAACCGTCTAGACAACCTTGAAGCTATTTTTCTTCTTCTTCTTGGCCTTATATAATTTTGACTATTGTTCAAGAAATGCGTCAAGTTTATCATGATAAGAATGATTAACATCCAGTTGTGTAGAGTTTGACAATGATCGATGAGGTCGTTGATTATAAATCAACATGATTTTATCTAGATCATGAATAAAAGCTGGTGTATTTTTCAATGTACAATATCTTGAAATTAAAAGTCGGATAGTTCTTATCAATCTTTCGGCCAATGCAGCCTTTATAGGACAGTGACTATGATAGAGCAGTGTACTATATTTCTCTAGTACTTTTGCAATATGCGGATTAACAAATTCACAACCATGCTCTTTTTGAATTTTTTATATGACTTCTTTCCTAGAATACTTTCAATTGACCAATTAACATCAATGCCTCTCTTTGATTGCAATGTATTGGAATGGATCGAGCGACTAAAGACACTACTCAAATGTTAAATTTAATTTCCCATTATAGTATGGTGCCTTTAAAGCTCGTATAGAGTCAAGAGATCTGATTTAATTGTCTCCAGGTTGTAATATAATTTATTTTGTTAATATTGTTCGGAACAACGTCTATAAATCTGGCGCAAAGAGTAACTTGCCTAACTGTGTAGATCATCCCGGACACTAATAGGGCAAACACATTTGACATCGGACCGTGTGGAGGAGGAACTTAAACTCCCCACCTGCCAATATTTTCATAAACACCTTTCAGAACTTCAGCCATTTTGAACGTAAACACGTTGTGTAACGTCCGCTACACTTTTGTATACTGGCTGCTGCTGGTGTCGGAGACGTTGACTTGATACGTCTTCGCTTTTGTCTAGCTATCAGTGGTGTGCTAGTATTTTCCAAAATTGATTTAAAATCTTCTTCTTCTGCTTCAAGTTCATCTTTTAATGTTGATGATGATGATGATGAACGTTCATTTATTTTTTTTAGAATTTTTCTATTGAAAATAAGATTTTTGGGGAAGTTTAATGTATTTATAAAGTTGTATAGACGAGTGTCAAATGATAATAGTCCTTTACGATTTGTAACCATGTCATACATTAAATCAAGTAGATTATAGCTCTTGCCTTGAATTATAATCCTTTCTCCATTGCTCTCAACTTGAATTTGATCACTTTCAAAGAGATGGGTTAAGAGTCGTTTAAGTTGTTCACGATATGAGTGGGGGCATAGATTTAAAATTTTCAATAAAAATTTATACAATTACACCTTAGTTAAGTTTGTTACAGCAGCAGCAGCAGCAGCAGTCGACTCTTTAGGAGATGATTCTTTTTTTGGATCAGCAGCAGCAGTGGGTTTTGATCGATAGTGTTTGTCCACTCGGCGAAGAGAATCTTGAAGTAAAATCAGTTTTTTATCATCATCAATAGTTTCATTGTCGAGGAATTTACTCAGATTATCCTCAAAGTGTTCGACGGGTGAGAGAGCGAGTTCTATTGGAGTCAATTTATAAGGTTTTGCCATTCTCTAGAGAAAACTGTTTACAAGTCCTGCAATTATTGGCAGTAAAAGTGTGAAAAAGTTACCGCCTGTCTGAAGAAGTCGTTTCCTTTTAAAATTCTTTCCTTTCTTTTTAGAGGCCCCTGTACGTACAATGGAACGATGTTGCTTTGCCTGTTGCTTAACTACTTCTGGTAGTTGAACATTACCCTCGGTCAAATTTAAACACAGTTCAGATATGAGATTAAGGAAATCAGGGTCAAGACCGTGTTTGAGTATTGCTTTTCTAAGCTGAGGTTTTGAAGTGCTTAGAACTGAAAACAAATGCCTATTTTCATGTAGTTTATTCAGTGTCATGATAGCGACTAATAGGTCTTTTTAGTGTTCACCGGGAGATATACTGTAATTTCATTGTCGAAAATATCTGTGACTACACGCAGATCATCGGGTGTATTTTGATTAAGATCCAGCAGGATATAACCGTGGGGTTTATTAGTTGCCTGATTGTATGCTGAGAGCAGGAATTTAGGGGCTCCTGGATAGATCTGTTTATTGAGGGTTATTATCGAGCTAGAATCACGAACAACTCTGTAGATGATATAGTAGGTACAGTTCAAAGCAAGTGTTCGCATACATTTGCTCTGATGAAAGAGAGTGTGTAGAACCAGAGTAACGGAAATCTGTTCATGATGAGAGCGAACAGTGAACAATTGCAGCATTTGCTGAGACCATTGTTCAATAGATTCAGCCAGATCGTCAATGATCAGCCAAGAGTTTGGTTCAATAATGTTGAAAAAATCAAGTCCCTGTATGAACTGTATCTGTATCATCGATCCCATGGCACCAGCAATTGCTTTTATTTTATTGTACGACTCCTGCCAAATACTATAGCAATATTAGATTTTTTTCGGCTTTTCTGCAAACATTTTATCGCAATTTTTAATTATTTTAGTTAAGAGTGTTGTTTTGCCCGACATTGAGGGCCCACACAGAAACGATCTGAATGGTTTTTTAAATTGATACATGTTCCTTTCAACAGTTCACCTTGATAACAACTACCGGTAGACACTAATTGTCTAATGACTAAATAATTTTTTTTTTTCCCTACTACTCTGTTCTTCAAGAAGACAAAAGAAAAATAATAATATTTTTTTATTTTATTACATTCAGATAAAAAAAGTAACAATAAATTTAAAAAATAAACTTTTTTTTTTTTAAATTTATTCATAATAAAAAAAAATACAACAACAACAACAACAACAACAACAACATTTAAATAGCTACACACACAGATAAAAAAAAAACACTTTGTTTACAGAGAAAAAAAAAAAAAAACATTAAATTAGAGAGATAGCACTTGAAAAAATAAATTTTTTTTTTTAATTTATTTTTATAATAAAAATACAACAACAACATTTAAATTGAATGTACAGAGAGAGATACAAAAACATTTTTTTTTTTTTTTTTTTTTTTTAAATACAAAAAAATATTAAATTAGATATGAAACTTGAAAAAAAAAAAAAAAATCTGCTCTAAGTCCAAAAAAAAGAGAGATAACTTTGGTGTCGGTGCGCCTCCCGCGCTGGCGGCGGCCCCCCCCCCGCGCGCCGGCGGCCGCGGCGGCCCCCGCCCCCCCCCCAAAGGCCGCGAGGCCCCCCCCCCCCCCCCCCAAAGGTTTTTTTTTTAGGAAATTAGTTACAGGACTTTATTTAAACCGAGACTTTCACGGTGGGCAGTACATTCGATCCGGTCTGAAGTTAAATAGTGTCCAAGGGGGAGGGTGGTCACACCATCTTGACAAACATAGACCTTGTCGGAAATGGTACTCATAGCTATTTTTTCTACATTTACAGTATAGTTCTTGTACTTCAACGAACGAATTGCCAACAATTTGGCTCGTGGACTTGTATTTTCAGTAATACAATTCCTATAAATGTCCATATTGAAATTCTTGTCCACATAGCGCGTGGGTACTCCTTTGCAACGTTTCTTGATTTCCTCGTCGTGTGTCTGTATAAAGTACACCTTCGGACCGACAAACATACCACGGGAAATCAAGTCGCTACCCGTTTCAGATTTTAAAAATAATAGTTGATTGGGTGCCCGACGTTTTACTAGCTCAGGGCAAAGACCAACACTACAATTGGTGTAGTCCATCCGTGAGCAGATAATTTAACCGTGCGCCAAATCATCAATTAGAGTTGGTGTTTTTACTTTGAGCAGTAGAGACTCCGTGTCACTGTAGCAGACCTCTACTTGCCCCTTTTCCGGCCACTGTACCCTCGTCACATTGTAGTAGAATTCCAACAAGAGCTTTTTTGAGATCTCCAAGATAGCACTGCCTGCAGCAATATTTTTATTCAAGACAATGCGTCTTTTTTTCCTATTCAAAAGTACCATGTCCGGGCCAATGATTGTAAAGGAAGTGTAATTGGGATCGGCAATAATTCGAGCACATTGTTCTGGATCGGTCACAACGTCACAACGATTCCTATTACGAACACTCTCACACATTTTACCGAAAACCGAATTCAAACTGAGTTTATAAATTTCTTTTTCGGCTTTCGTCTTTGCTGCAGAACGTTTACTGACAAAAGTCTCAACAAATGTTTTCAAATAAGGCTTTTGACTAAACTAGAGTGCTCGGTGAACCCTTGTGACCTAGAAACCATTGTTGAACATACATTTTAACTATACATTTTGTACAACTATGTTTTTTTTTGGAAGAAGGTCAGCAATAAGTTTTTGTTTTGAAGGTGTCCATTGCAATCCGTCCACCTCGACTAAACGCCTATTGAGAGGACTCAAAGAGTCCTTAGTCACAGGTCTATTGATGCACGGGAAAACAAAATCCTTTACTGACTCGTGAAGCTCGACTGGTATCTCTCCATCAATTTCAAAAAACCATCCAACCGGTCCATTTTCATCAACACTGTCGTCGCCAATGTTGGGGAAATGGGGAGCTTGAGGGTCATTGAGCCATTTATAGTCGCCGCAAGGTAGTGCATAATGGGACATGGCCGAGGGGTAGAGAGAATTCATATCGAGGAAAACTGCATTTGATTTTGTCCCCGTCTTCTCCCCCGGTGGAGCAGTTTCCAAGATACGGTCCCCGTGAAAAACAAAACCCCCCTCATTGACCTCTCGATGAACAGGTGCTGATCAATGTCAGTGATTAGCCCAATTTTTTCCCCACTAATTTTCAGGATGAAGTCCATCACTAGATGAGGTGAAGAAAAATAATACCCCAAATCAAGATTAAACTCCTCATAGATTTTATCCGTATTTTTACACATAATATCTAAAAAAGTTAACACGTCACTCGACAAATACAGCTTGCAGTAGTCAAATCCATTTTTACACCCTCCCTCTGCCCAAACTTTTTTAGCAAAACTGTAGTCCTCGGGGGTGCAACTACGATCGTGAAGACTGTCGTAAAACGATTCAATACAAGGAAGAGCCTCCTCTGCGAATCTCGACATGGAACAATAATAATCATAAGGATAGATGCCCTTGACCGTTAACAAATCACATAAATCATTTGGAAATCGTTGCTTGAGAAGGGGAAAGCGTTGCTGCCGTCATCGTTTTTCTGCACTTGAATTAATTCGCTCAATGATTTGGGAAAAAAACTGTAGGAATCTAAAAAGTGAATTTTATTCGTGTACTCAACACCGGCTTCAACAAATTTCCACATAAATTCCAAAACAAGCAACTTTTCCGATGATTTAGGTATGATTTTGTACGTAAAGCTGTCTATCACCCATGCATCATCATCATCATCATCCGCTGTTCCATTTCTTTGAAGATGTGCCAATGCAGGCAGCACAAACTTCAGATCGTAGTTTGAGTTATGTATAAAAACCGGTAGAAAAAGTTGTTGTTTAATTTTTAAATTACACGAATTGTGAGCCCACCCCCCGAAAGTTACTTTTTCCCGTTGAATTGGGGTCAATAAGGTGATCGTGGTCCCGCACCGCGTCTTTTGGGTCAAGGGCACCCCTACACACACGTAATCGGGGTCAATGGTCCAACTTACGGTTCCATTTCTCAGAACAGGTAATCTGATTATTATTATGAATTACTATAGAAATTTAACTGATTACATAGGTTAGTCTGTACCACGCTCAAAGTTAAATCAGTACCTAATCTTCAAGATTCAAAAAAAACTCGAAACCGAGAATTTTCGTGATGTAGTCTCGACGGGCATGTGCGTAGTAACATGCAACAAGTTTGTGGTCAGTGACTATCTTTGGCATTGAGGGGTCTGATACCTCAACCAATCTTGTTTCACAATCCAAAGACACTTTATCAGATTGCAGAAGAGAATTTTGAAAATTTTTAAATTGTAAAATGTCTTTGCCTTCTACCGGCATTTCTATTCTTTGATTTCCGTGAATTTTGCAAGGTCCCATGTGATCTGAAAAAGTTTGCTCAGATATAAATGAGGAGAGACACATGGGACAATAGAAACATTCTCCTCCTTTGGTCTTGCCTTGACATAGGAGTCGACTTATCGCCGTAACGGGGAAAAAATGACCATAAGAATTTACATCTTTGGGAGGTTCGTAAATAACCCATACCCAATTTTTAACATTTTCCACCATCGGTGTCCTCACCGAGTACAAAGCTCCCTTTTTCTCTGTTTTTTTCCCCCCATCTACAATTTCAGTGTCATACTGGAGAACAACCACCCCCCCCCCAAGATGTTCCTTTTATTTCTCGAATATGCTTCTTTCTTTAATTTACCACGGATATTTTCCATATAAACAATCAAAATTTAATTTAGGGAAATTTTTCCCACCGTTACGAGCAAGTTTGTCGAGATTTTTCATTGTTGAATCTTTGTTTAATGTCCTATGGGCCGCTGCTAAAAACGCATATTTGAAGCATTGAAGTCCAGTGTCAAAATAGAAACTCTGAACTCCTTTGGTAGCCGACAAATCTGGGTGGCATTTTATTCTTTTACCTCGCCCTCCCCTTAAAATAAAGTTTTTTTTAAATATACTGAGATTCAGATCCATTCGTTCAAGGTCTAAAATGGTGGAACCACTCCCCCTCTCGCTAAATTTATCCAAAGTTGAAATTAGTTTATTTACCCAGTTTAAAAAGTTGTCTTCAAAATCGTTTAGACCTGGGTAAAAAGTCTGGTTCCCCGTCGAAAAATGAAAATAAAAAATGTCCCCAGATGTCCCCTTTTGTAAAAAAAACTTTTTGGTTCACTGATGCTTTAATTCCCCCCCGCCCCCCCCAATTCTGGCTCTGTCTATCAATTAGTGCTCGAATGTTGTCGATAAAGCTATGGAGATTTTTCACGGGGTCATTTAAAATAATGCCAGCGTTTTCCTCGGGAAGGCTAAAATCTACCCTGTACGTTTGCAAATGGCTTAGAGCAGATTCTAACAGATAAAAATCAGGCAATTTCGGGGAAGTAGTACTGTTTTCATGTCCTGACCCTGTTTGTTCAATCACATTGGATGGATGTGACATGAGGTCCCCTAGCACATATTCCCAGGTGTTTGGGGACAATTGGTCAAGCCAGCCTGTATTGTCCTCTGATGGAACTTAGTTATGAGGACCCAGTTCAGATTTACTTGTAGCATCATCATCTAAATATTCACGCATGAAACGATCTGCACACTCTTGGTCCTCAACCATGTCAATATCACAAGTTAAGTCCTCCAGGCTGGCCATTTCCCCAAAAACATCATTAAGGAACCCCTCATGCCACTCCATGTTCTCTAGAACCAGTGTAGGTTCATCCCTGAACTCTGCTGGTGGTGACAGAATTGGTTCTGTAAATATAGTTGCATCATCACTCAATGGTGCTGCCGTTGGGGGTGCTATATTTTTAATCTGTAGAAAAAAAAAGTTTTTTATTTTTATGTAAAATAATCATTATTTTTTTTTATAGTTAATAAACTTTTGTCAATTTCTCATAGTCATTGTCCCACCACCTGAAAAATTAAAAGAAGAAAAAAAGTTACATTGCCTTATGTCTTTCATAATGTCAACTGAACATTTTAAAAAAAAAAATATTTTTTGTCGGGAAAATGTAGTATTATTAGAAGGGTAAGTTAGAACAAGAGAATGATATAAAAAATTAATTTTGTTAGTAAAAATTTTTTTTTTTAAAATAAAAACTCAAAAAATTAGTCAAATTATATTCTTTTAGATTATTAATTGTAAATGTATATGAAAATTGACCAGTGTTCGACTGATGCAGGATGTTGTACGAGCAGTTGCTCCTCGGCGTCAGTTAAAGGAAACGAACTCCATATGTCGGAGCTCGGTGGTGCCACTTTCTCAATAATCCGTATTTTCCTCTGTCTTTTACCAACGGATTTTTTCGACCTGGGCTAAATAAATACTGGTAAGAGAGAAGAACTTTTTTCTCCATCCATATCAAAAATTAAAAATTTTGGATGGCCCCCCCCCCCCCCCAAACCCCTCCCAGGGAGACCCCGTGGGAACCGGGGGGGCTTCCTTCGGGGTAGGAGGATCGAGACCCTTTCCGAGTTGGAGGGGTATCAGATTTCACAACACTGTTCAAATAGAACAGTCTCAAAGTCTTTTCTTGAACCTTTCAAAATAATAATAATATTTTCTTCATATGTGAAACCCATAATTGGTGATTAATAAAAACCTTCTTCATGTCACAGGAAACTCATTTACAATTCAAAGCGATGAAACGATCTGATACAATTCAACTGATTGTAGCGTCATAATATCAGTTTAAGTGTTACGTGAAAAGATTGAACTAACCACATAGTGAGTTTTTTTGTCTAAAAGTAATATTGAATTAGAACGCATCTTATTTATAATTTACGAGGTTATGTTTTTTTTGTTATAGAAATGAATGATAAGCACTCCATAAATATAATTAATTTTGTTAATGAAAGAAAATTAAATATATTAAAAACAAATTTTAATTTTTTAAAAATCTATGCACCAGATAAAATTTTTTATTTTTTTTTTAAAATATTAATATAAAAAAAATTATGTATATAAGTAGAAAGTATACCTGGTATTCTATATCTTAACTACTGTTTAATCCGTTAGGGGGGGGGTTTGCCATGGAGCCAGCGCAGGGGTCAGAGGGTTCTGTCGCTCTAAGTTGAGTGCTTGATGAATGATCGTGTGTAACTTTTCTAGAGAATTTGATAACAGACGCTCTTGTGGGATTTATTAAGGCAGGGTCGTCATATCTATCATTTGTCCCAGACGGATGATTATTGCACGTATCTTATTCCTTTAAAAAAAAAAAAAAATAAATTAGCATGTAGCAAAAATGACTTTTGGGTTTTTGGAAAATAATTCAGTTTATGTTAGATATCTTGATTTAAAAATCAGAGGTTTTGATAGTGGGCTGGAGGACCTTTTATAAACTGCTCCGCCCCCCGCCCCCCCGCCCCCCTCCTATGTCCATGCTTCCGTGACTGTATTTGTAAATTCAAACTTAAAAAGCCGTATTTGCGTTCCTTATTAAACAATATGGAGAAGAATTGCATATGACAGTCAAGTAAAACTATCAGTATCCCTCCTCCTCCTCAACACCTCGCCTTTCACGCTAAGTTCAAATTTTAGTATAACTACTATTAACTATCTTCTCATATTGAGTTTATGATTGAAAGCGGACCACATATCTACCACATAATTCAAAACGCTTTTTGACAGCTGTTCAGGTATAGGTTATTTTGGCTAAAACGGTTCTTAACAAGCTTGCATAAATATATAATATTTTAAGAATATAATGTGATAAACGCTACAATATTATACTTTAAAGATTAAATCGAGTTGGTAGTGTGTTTTTGTTTTTGGATGAGTGCTTAGGGGGGTGAGGACGAATAATATTAGTAATATATATAAAAGGTACATAAGCTAACATAGTTTTTTATTTTTTTATGCATAGAATTTGGATTAATACTACATATGTTCTCATATTAAAAATTTTGTTACTTTTTTATGCATCGTATTTAAAATATATATATCTTAGGCTCCATCTAATACTGGTGTTCTTTTTTAAGAGTTTAATCAGATTTAAATTTAAGCCAATAAGTTTTAAAATCATGATGTTCATATTTGAAAAAGACATACAATTTTTTTCTTTTATCATGTGTGAGCTGTGGTTTTGGGGGAGGGGGAACGGTGCCCCCTTTAATAGTCTGAATAAAAAACAAACAGAACTAATAGTCAAAACAGTGTTATTTTTTATAAATCGTATTTAAAATATATATATCTTAGGCTCCATCTAGGACTGTCGTTATTTTTTACGAGTTTAATCAGATTGAAATTTAATCCAATAAGTTTTAAAATAATGACGTTAATAATTGAAAAAGATATGCAATTTTTTATTTTATTAATCTCGAGCGTTGGGTTTGGGGGAGGATTGACTGGCGCCACCATTAATATTCTGAATAAATATCTTAATGACATAATATTATAAATTGTGTTATTTTTTATGCATCTTATTTAAAATTAATATCAAATGGACCTAATAGTCAAAATTCTGTTATTTTTTATGCAACGTATTTAAAATATATATAGCCTAGGCTCCATATACGACTGGCGTTATTTTTTATGAGTGTAAGCAGATTGAAAATTAATCCGATAAGTTTTAAAATAGTGACGTTAATAATTTAAAAAGACATAAAATTTTTTTTATTTTATACTGTGTGAGCTTTGGTTCTGGGGAGGGGGAACAGCGCCCCCCATTAATACTCTGAATAAATATCAAACGGACCTAATAGTCAAAATTGTGTTTTTTATGCATCGTATTTAAAATATTTATAGCTTAGGCTCTATATAGGACTGTAGTTTTTTTAAGAATTTAAGCAGATTTAAATTTAAATATAAGTGTATAATTACACCTTAATTATATTTTAATGAAATAATTTATTCATTAAATTAATGAAAATTTCTTTTTAATAATGCTAATATTTTTTACTCACCATAAAATGTTTATAATTATCATTTTTTTCTATTTAATTATAAAAAAATGCTATATATAATAACCCCTACTCGAAACGTATAACTAATAAAAGCTTTACCCTTATTATATACAGAAAATAATATGTGATAAAAAAATAAGAGACACCGGTTTTTTGAACTAAAAAAAAAAGACATTTACATGTTAAATTGAGTCATTCCTATTTGCAAATAGTGTGATGATCTGTAAAAAAAAAAAAAGACATTGAACTTTGAAATTGCGTCGTTCCTCTTGGCAAAGAGTGTGTTGACATGTAACTACTAGAAAAAACCTGTTTGTACGGGGGCATCATAGAACTGCATGGATCTACTCTACTTACGTCACACTAAAGTGATATGAGAAATATTCTTTTATCTGCAATCTACTACATTAATTTGAGATGACTGAAATTTTTTAAGCTTAAACATCATTGTTTAAGACTTCTCATCACCAGAATCTTGCAAAACAGGGCTACAATAGAATAATTATGCGTATTCATAAGATATATTCCACTTTCATATGTAATTATATAATTCAATATTATATTATTTAAGAACCTTAAGTTTTAATCTCAAGAAATAAGGTAGCTTCATATCGTAGTTCTCTTTAGTAACATTACCCCACTTGAAAATAAAAATTTTAGCAAGTCCTAGTTGTCAGTAACAATTTGCAAATATTTGAGATGACATATTTGTCGTATTAGATTGATCTAGGTATAATCATTTGAAATATTATAATCTTATATACGATTTACTAGATTTACTTGATATGACTAACCCTTTTTGAGTCTAAAAATCAGTAATTAAGACTTCCCATAACCTGAATTATCCAAGATAGAGCTGAATTAGAAACATAATCTGTAGTTATAAAATATATCTTGCTCTTATATGTGATTCATTATACTGTTTAAGAGAATTAAATCTCAATCCTGGAAAAGGAGGTAGCTCCATATAACAATATAAATTTTCTAGTTACATTACTGCACTTCAAATATTCATCTTTATCATTTTAGAACACCAAAATTGTCAGTGGCACTTTATAAATAATTGATATGACAAATACGTTAGATTATAAATATGCAATTATATAAAGAAAGAAAAACGAGCAAAAATGGGGTTTTTATAGGCCAAATGACGATACTGAAAAAACAAAGCGAATATTTCGAGAGGACAAACGCCTCTCTTCTTCAGCGCGAAACGAGACGATGTAACAATAAAAGCCAAAAATTAAAAGAATTAAAACCAACTACCTAACAACCATAAAAGCGAGTTATTCTTTGAATTTTTGGCTTTTATTGTTACATCGTTTCGTTTCGCGCTGAAGAAGAGAGGCGTTTGGCTCTTTTTTTTACATGCTATTCTAGGTCCTAATTTTGTGGAGCTTCTATGAAAAATTTAAACTTGTTGCCCGTACCAACAAAATACAGTATATAGTAGTATGTATATATGGCTTTGTTGCTAACAATAAATATTAAATCACTGCACAAACGAAGAAATCACAAGAAAAAAAAAATGAAACAAATGGTTCACAACCAGAATAATTAAATACAATTAAAAATATTAAAAATTATCCTTACAGAAGTGTTTTGAAGGCACTCTTACCGGTAGACTGCTTCCGCCACCGCCCATTTCTTTTTGTGGACAATTACATTTTATATGCAGGATTTTCTTTAGCCTTTTTTTTGGGGGGGGGGGGGTAGGGGTTATAAAAAAAACTTATGAAACGCTTAAATAATATGTTTTCATGCATTTTTATTATGTTCTTACGAGTTGGACAATTTTGTTTAGGGGGTAGGGGTTCCGAAATCCCTAACCCTTCCTCTGAATATGTCCTTGAACCCCATACAGTGAAGTCAAGGAATTATTGTTAGTCCAAAGAAGCAGCCGAGGCATACTTACAAAAACGCATACTTACAAAAACAACATCGAATCATCATATCACGGATATTCAAAGATCCGTCGGTAAAAATTGACACCAGAATGGCACAACAGCGCATGATACAAGAGCGAGGAAATGTGGGATGTCAAGTGTATTTTAAACCCCACGTAGGGTATGATGATTAATTTTAAATTTTAATGTAACTATTAGACTACACTTTTTCCTACTGACCAAATATTTCTTTGAAAGTCGTTGTGTGGCACAAAGACTCGACCCAATTGAGACGGAAAATAAAACATAATTAAAGTAGTGCTCAAATTAAGCAGCGCTCAATAGCCATCGCAAGTGTGGGTGTGCTGCTGAAGACCAAAGCAAGCTAATAAAAAAAGAAGAAAAATAAAAATAGAATTAATGATTTGGCAAACCTCAATACTGAGAAAAATAGCATGTATAGTACACACACATAAAATTACACTGAATAATATTATCCCAAATGAATTTTACGAATTAGCATATAATATTAGTTTTTTAAACAAATTTATGAAATAGTAAAATAAATAGGATTTTTACGAAACTAGAAATAACCGATATCTTTAAAAATTTTGCGAATCAATATACGTATTAGGAAAGTATGTCTACTCAGCAGCTTCATAAGTATTTTTTATTTAAATTGAGTAAGATTACCTAGCTCTCTTGTTGTATAACATTATAACTAGAATAGTTATGGCAATAGTTGAATGTAACTGCATTCCTACTTGTAACCAGGCGAAGAACCTCAATAACCTTTTCAAACAGTTCGTGGTAACAAACTGTAAGTAAGGAGCGACCCAGCTCAATGGTAACTGAAACTCTAAAAAACGAAATTTTGATACCAGTAGATACATCAAAAGAATTAAATTTTAATGCTGGTTTTAAATACAAAGCTTCATCAAGTTTAGTTCTACACATAAGACGTTACGGGCCTGAGAAAATTTGGCTGATTTTTGAAAAAAGGGGAAAGACCCCCTAAAAGCAATAGAACCTTAATGAAAGTCAAACCATCATATTTCGCGTATTAGAAAACCCTACTGTACAGTTTTCAAGCTCCTATCTAAAAAAATATGGGATTTTGCATTTTTTGCCAGAAGAAAGATCACGGGTGCGTGTTTATTTGTTTTTTGTTTATTTTTTTTTCCAGGGGTGATTATATCGACCCAGTGGCCCTAGAATATCGCGGGAGGGCTTATTCGAATGGAAATTAAAAATTTTACTGCCGTTTTTAAGTGACCAAAAAAATGGAGGGCAACTAGGCCCCCTCCCACGCTCATATTTTTCCCAAAGTCACCTGATCAAAATTTGGAGATAGCCATTTTGTTCAGCATATTCAAAAATATTATAAGTATGTCATTTAGAATGACTTAATCTCCCAAAGTTCCCGGGAGGAGGGCTGAAAGTTATAAACTTTACCCAATGTTAACATATAGTATTGGTTTTTGGGAAGTATACAGTACAGACGCTTTTAGGGGATATTTTTACTGGGAGTGGGGGGGGGGGGGGTCGGGGGTTATGTTGGATGTTATTTCCATGAAGGAATTTTTCATGGGGGAAGGGACAATGCTATTAAGGGGACGCCGGAATTCCCAGCAATATTTAAAAAAAGATCAGAAATTAAATATAAAAAAACAAGTTTTTCAACTGCAACAGCAGCAACATCAAAACTTTAAACGAACAGAAAATATTACATATATGATTGGGTTCACCCCTAGTCAATACCTCACTCTTTAAGCCAGAGATTTTTTAGTACTTTCATAAGAGCTATTTATTCTAATTAACGGCCTTTGTGATTAAGCGGTCATTTTTAAAGAATTAGAACAAAATTCGAACTTTCACTTAAAGAGCAAGGTATTGACTAGGGGGCGAACCCCCTAATATACGTATTAAAAATATATGAATATAGAAGTTCGTTAAGTAAGTTACGTATATTTATTACTAATAAAAACTTTCGTAAATAAAATGAAACAAGTTTCGAGAAAGCTATTTTCAACTGCAACAGCAGCAACATCAAAACTTTAAACGAACAGAAAATATTACATATATGATTGGGTTCACCCCCTAGTCAATACCTCACTTTTTAAGCCAGATATGTTTTAGTACTTTCATAAGAGCTATTTATTCTAATTAAAGGCATTTGTGATTTAGCGGTCAGTTTTAAAGAATTGGAACAAAATTCGAACTTTCGTTTAAAGAGCAAGGTATTGACTACGGGGTGAACCCCCTAATGTACGTATTAAAAATTTCTGAATATAGAAGTTCGTTACGTAAATTAATTCGTAAGTTACGTATATTTATTACTAATAAAACGTTCGTAAATAAAATGAAACAAGTTTAGAGAAAGCTATTTAACCGGATAAAAGTAAATTAATATGAAAATTTTGTTTTAATTATTCATGTACTGTGAGCCAAGATCAAAATCTGCATTTATTCAAAAACGTTCACAAATTAAATAAAAAAAAACAAGTTTTTTTAACTGAAAGTAAGGAGCGACATTTAAACTTAAAACGAACAGAAATTATTCCGTATATGATAGGGGCTGTCCCCTCCTCAATGCCTTGCTCTTTACGCTAAAGTTTGACTTTCTCACAACTCTAGTTTTTTTAAACAATAAAAAACTTTAGCGTAAAGAGCACGGCGTTGAGGAGGGGACAGCACCTTTCATATATGTAATAATTTCTATTCGTTTTAAGTTTTAATGTCGCTCCTTACTTTCAGTTAAAAAAACTTATTTTTTTTATTTAATCAAACAGTTCGTGGTAACGAACTGTAAGTAAGGAGCGACCCGGCTCAATGGTAACCGAAACTCTAGAAAACGGCATTTTGATACAAATAGATACATCAAAAGAATTACATTTTAATGCTGATTTCAAATATATAAGTTTCATCAAGTTTAACCCTACCCATCAAAAGTTGGGCGCCTGAGAAAATTTGGCTGATTTTCGAAAAAAGGGGGAAAGACCCCCTAAAAGTTATATAACCTGAATAAAAATCACACCATCATATTCAGCGTATCACAGAACCCTACTGCAGAGGTTTCAAGCTCCCATCTAGAAAAATGTGGAATTTTGCATTTTTTGCCAGAAGAAAGATCACGGGTGCGTGTTTATTTTTTTTTTTTTCCCAGGGGTGATCGTATTGACACAGTTGTCCTAGAATATCGTTGGAGGGCTCATTGGAATGAAAATTAAAAATTCTAGTGCCCTTTTAAAGTAACCAAAAAAATGGAGGGCAACTAGGCCCCCTCCCACGCTCATGTTTTTCCCAAAGTCACCTGATCAAAATTTCGAGAAAGCCATTTTGTTCAGCAGGTTCGAAAATATTATAAGTATGTCTTTTAGGATGACATAATCCCCCGAAGTTCCCGGGGGGAGGGCTGAAAGTTATGAACTTTACCCAATGTTAACATATAGTATTGGTTATTTGGAAGTATACAGACATTTGCAGGGGAGATTTTTCCTGGTAGTGGGGGGGTGGGTGGGTCAGGGGTTTTGTGGGAGGATCTTTCCATGAAGAAAGTTTTCATGGGGGAAGGGACATTGCTATGAAGGGGACGCCGGACTTCCCACCATTATTTAAAAAAAGATCATAAATTTAATTAAAAAAAAAACAAGTATTTCAACTGCAACAGTAGCAACATCGAAACTTTAAACGAACAGAAAATATTACATATATAATTGGGTTCACCCCTTAGTCACTGCCTCGCTCTTTAAGCCAAAGATTTTTTAGTACTTTCATAAGAGCTATTTATTCTAATTAACGGCCTTTGTGATTAAGCGGTCATTTCTAAAGAATTGGAACAAAATTTGAACTTTCGCTTAAAGAGCGAGGTATTGACTAGGAGGCGAACCCCCTAATAAACGTATTAAAAATATATGAATATAGAAGTTCGTTACGTAAGTTAATTCGTAAGTTACGTATATTTATTACTAATAAAAACGTTCGTAAATAAAATTAAACAAGTTTTGAGAAAGCCATTTAACTAAATAAAAGTAAGTTAATATGAAAATTTCGTTTTAATTATTCATGTACGGTGAGCCAAGATCAAAACCTGTATTTATTCAAAAACGTTCAAAAATTAAATAAAAAAACAAGTTTTTTAAACTGAAAGTAAGGAGCGACATTAAAACTTAAAAAGAAAAGAAATTATTCTGTATATGAAAGAGACTGTCCACTCCTCAACGCCTCGCTCTTTACGCTAAAGTTTTTTATTGTTTAAAAAAATAAAGTTGTGAGACAGAGTCAAACTTTAGCGTAAAGAGCGAGGCGTTGAGGAGGGGACAGCCCCTTTCATATACGAAATAATTTCTGTTCGTTTTAAGTTTTAATGTCGCTCCTTACTTTTAGTTTAAAAAACTTGTTTTTTTATTTAATCCGCGTACAAGGATGATTACCTTTAAGTCTCTCCCCAAGCACATATGTGGAAAAATTCTGAATGTGTTCGCTTAATTATTCCTTTTGCAATTAACAACAGCATTTTGTAATTAGTAATGTCTGATTTCAGGGTCATTAAATGTCGATGAACTGGTATTAAAATGGAGAAGACGGAAAGGCGTTAATTTGGATGGTAAATTTCCTATGCTGGAATTTTCTTTAGAGGGTGTCGATAGCTCGGATGGAACTAAGTTCAGATATGATGGTAAGTTTCTATTTCTTTAACAAGGTCTTGCATTAACATTAAAGATTAGGCTTTAGCCTGCTAGTTTTATACCATGATGACACATTTGGTTATTTTTTTTATTATATTTTTTAAAATTTGGCACTTGTATGATAAATGTCCTACCGATGAAGCTGTTCATTCACTGACGTATTATCGAACCGTTTTTTTTTCTCGTTAGTTTCTTTCAGCTTAACGTGAGACAAGACAAAGAGATGTGACAGAATAGATGGAAAATATATAGTTTTGGCTATATATTTGCACATTAGGGATGGAGTTAAGGTATTTGGACAGTGGGAAGTTAGAAAACCATTCTTGCTATATAGTACGCAGAATAATTGTACCTAACACATTAGGGATGAAGACCCGCTATACTTTACCCCTACTCCCTCCCCCCCCCCCAATGTTCAAATATATAGCCCAAATTTGTTTCTGAAGTATCATATTTTTATCTTACTTTGGTATATTTTATTAGGATTGAGCGTCAGGGAAACACATTAGATGAACATTAAGTAGGGCGTATATCATACAAGTAACAAATATTTAATGCCAGAATGCCGATCGACGTTATTATTATAAAATCAGTCTCTGAGAACTAGAAAAACGTATTCTTCAAGTTCTTTTTTCAATACCCTGATCCAAACTGACATATATTATTACCATATTGTTTATATATGTATATATTTATATTTTAATATAATATAATATATATATATATATATATATATATATATATATATATATATATATATATATATATATATATATATATATATATATATATATATATATATATATATATATATATATATATATATATATATATATATATATATATATATATATATATATATATATATATATATATATATATATATATATATATATATTTATATATATATATATGTATATATATATTTATAAATTTTAAATATGTATGTATTATTACCATATACACTATTACCTTGTATTTTGGTTATAAATTATGATTCTATGTTAGGATTAAATAAAAAAATTAGTTTTTTCAACTGAAAGTAAGGGGCAACATTAAAACTAAAAACAAACAGAGGTACTTGTGCATTATTCGGTACACACTCGAAATTGTGGAACTACAGAAAGGCAATAACCGGTATCGGTCGGCAGTATCCAAAGAAAATTAGCTTAGGCTGAGTTGAAATCTATGTTGTAGGTATATTTTAATTGAATATTTAATATATAGATATGGTATTTAATAGGGCTAGGTTAGGTATTTAATATAATGCGTTCTCTTCGGCCCCCCCATCATAATTATTTTTTGTAGCTTCCTTAATTTTGTTACTAAGGTATTGCATTTCCATCGTATTTCGGTGCACTTCATTATAATTAACCAAACTTCATTTCTCGAGTGTTTACCAAATAATGCACAAGTACCCAAACAGAAATTATTCTTTATATGAGGGAGATCACCCTTCCTTAACCCTCCCTCGTTGTGTCCGTGTTTTTAGTGCTTCATAAAAACTTTCTATTCCAATTAAACGGCCCTTGTGTTTCTGGAGTTGTTTTTAATTTGGTCAAAAAGTCAAACTTTAAGTTTGTTTCCACGAAATGTTTGATTCTAACTATGTAGTATTCTGCTTCTACATTCATATACTTTATTCTTATGTTCCATATTCTGATATAGATTTTTCATATTCTTAAATGCCACTTGTCCTTTATCACGTTTAACTTCAAGGATGCAGGACCCCACTCTACCTTCGTTTGAAGGGATCAGCCATCGACTCTTGTCAGCCTGATGAAGTGGGAGCAGGCGGATAATTTAGAAAATATCAGAAAGAAGTGAATTCATCAAGTAAGAGGTGATTGTAATATGGGAACAGATATCCCTAGGGAATGATGTAATCTATGTTCTTAAAATGTACTCATAAATATGACGTCACGCATGTGACTTTTTTTCAAAAATTCATAAGCAGGTCGTCTTAGGTTGGAGTTGGAATGTTGTAAGGAAACATTTAGGGCAACATATGTTGTAAGGAAAATGTTGCAAGGAAAAAATATGGGCAACATAGAACAAATTTCGTTATATAGACAGCTACATCTCACGACAATATCATTTAGACCTTTTATTAAACAGGATGACCAAAAAATAAAAACAAAATCAGGCAAAATATTTTTGTAATGTTTACAATAAATAACTATTAGAAGTGCCTTTATGCTATACCGTGTAGCGGCTTTAATACTTAAAGTACGCATTCATACCCGGAACCCATAATTTTTCTTTCGGTTGTTTTATAGTTTATTGGGCAGTATCACATTTTCGTCAGTTTTGCAACGCTGAGCCGCTAAAATGAGCCAGTATCTAATCCAATAAACTTGGAAAACGCTTTCTTACATAGAAATTCAAACATTTACAGTCTTGTGATTCTAAAGACAACCAAACCTTAAAAAAAGCTACCCCTCATCGAGCTGTCTGGTGCCAAGGCTGTATCCAGGATTTTTTTCGGGGAGGGGTTTACTCAAAGATTTTTTCTTAGGGGGGGTTACATACAAAAAAACAAAAAAATTACATAAAAATTTGTTTATATCCATTTTTGTTACGTTTTTACGAGTCAGACATTTTTTTTTTTTTGGGGGGGGGGTCAAACCCCCCTGGGTACAACTTTGTCTGGTACTATTAGTTTTCACTTTTTTTGCTTATTTTGATAACATTGCAGTCTGTGGGCTCTGTTGAAGAAACATTAAGGAATTTTTTTTCTACTATTAATAAAAGAACAGTGCCATCTGATTTCCCCAGTCAGCCCTGTTAACAAACAAAAGTCGTTACAGTGACAAAGTGCTCCCTAATTGGGAGTTATCTTGTTCAATCGGAATGGGCACTCTCTTTTATTCAATGGAATTATATTCAATCAGAAGAAATATTCAATTTTTTCTCAGAGATAAGAACATTTAGTGTCTAAGGACAATCCTTTTGTTTATAAGACCTTTAATGCTTTTGATATAATATTTACTTCTTCTAGTGTTTAATCTATTATGATTGTTGTATAGAATTAGATAGCAGATTAGGAACATTATTTCGTTTTTTGTTGTTGTTGTTTTACTAAAAAAACTGAAAATCCAAGAATAAAGAACTAATAGATAAAATTAGGGTAGTAAAATTAAAATTAGACCCAATTTGAACTCTAAAATCTACTTGTAAGGAGAAATTTTGGGTGAAAGGCAAATATTAGTAACAACACCAGACAAGGTGAATTATATAAAATTTATAAATAATCTTGACAATCTTGAGATTTGGGTGGGGGTCAGACCCAAAGACCAATCTATATACGAGCATACGCTAAACCAGTTAGTTTTCTTTTTCAAAAGAGTTCGTGGTAACGAACCACAGTAATGAGCGACTCGCACTAATAGTAGCTGAAACTAAAAAAAAGAAAAAAAAAAGAAAAATGAGTCCTGGTAAGAAAATTGAATCAAAAGAATTTGCTTTTTCTGCTGATTTCAAATATGTAAAAGTTCATCAAGTATAAAAGTTAGCCAACTAAAGTTATGAGCCCAAGAAAATTTGCTTACTTTTTAAAATAGGAAGCAAATACTACCAAAGAGAAAGACAGTCTTGTGAAAATTCAGCATATCAGAGAACCCTATTTTAGAAGTTTCAAGCTCTTATCTAAAAAATATGTCAAATTTTGCATTTATTCCAAAAATGATGATCACAGATGTGTCTCGTTATTTATTTGTTTTTTTTCCCCAAGGGTGATCGAACTGATCGAATCTTAATTACGGTCATAGAAAATTGGGATAGGACTCATTTCAAGGGATATTGAAATTTCTGCTGCACTTTTTAATTCATAAAATATGCTGCGTCACAGCAAAGGTTCGTTTTTGGTTATTTTGTGGCGCAAATCAAACTTTTTGCCTAAAGAGGGGCAAAAAGCTATTGTGTTAAATATCTAGAGATATAATCGATTAAAAACTATCAAAAATCATATTTTGAGCTTTGTAGCTTCAGAACAAATGATCCCGCGTTGGGGTGCTTTCAACCATAAAGATACACTTGTCTAGGGCCATGGGATCATTGTGCTGGGGGGGGGGGTGTGCCTGAATCTGAAAAATGTGTCTTATGCTTGTTTTTCTAAGTCTTAGTGATCATTCAATTGAACATGGAAGGAGGTTTGGAGAGTGTGCGTGGAAATTAACATCTAGCCTTCTTCCTTGAACTAAGTTTGTAATTTGGGTCCTGTGAGGTGATGAGTCCTCTCTTATTACAGAAATTATTTTTTTTCTATGTACCAAAACAGACCGCATTTGTATGCTATCTAGCGCAAAAAGGGAAACGTAGGGGGTAATCACGAGCATTTCTAGGAGACATCCCAGGGGCTAAGGGGGGAAGGAGGGGTGCTACCGTGAGCTTTGTTTTTACGAAGATTTAATTGGGAATACTTTACATTTTCTCATTTATATATTTTTCTCAGTATTTTTTACTTCACCGTGGTCTAGGGGCAGTTCATCCTCTTCTCCTGCGAGTATCCATGGGGGATAGTCCTATAAAAAAGAATTGTTCGAAGAAGCTACCTTGAAAACCTGGGATATCATGACATTATAATTCATTTTTGATATTTCAGATTCTCCCCCCCCCTCTTGATAAATATTTGAAGGGGTGCGGTTACTGGGAATAATGATCACTCCCAATGCATTGATGTACGAGAATTAAACTATTAAAAGGACTTGTTACTATTATAAGAATTACTTAATTTTATAAACATTTGTCAAACATCCCTAAAAATGGATGCTGTCTCGGTCAAACTTATGCAATCTTAATTCAAAATGTTACGAAAACTCCAAACCCGCCATTTATAAAAAGTAATAAAAAACAAAATTTCTAAGAAAAGCAAAGAAAGAATTTGGAACTTAAAATGAACAAATATTATTGCTTCACAGCCTATCTAATATATATATCGATAAAGCTAGTGCAAATATACCAACTGACGATATTTCCCTGTGTTTGTATGATTATAGAAAACTAGCGCTCTACTAGCGCTCTACTAGCGCTCTACTAGCGCTCTACTGGTAGAAAAAAAGGGAAAAAAGAGATACATAAGCTAAAAAAGTTATTTCCTTGTTGTTCAAGGTGGAGGACTGTAATTTCCTTATTCGAGGTTTTCGACCATGCTGATTCCAGTGGTGCATTTTACATTTTGATCTGGCACCATTTTTCAGGGGATTCAGGCTTCTATTCAAAGTCACCTTAAATTTATTTTTCTACTTTTGGTTACTATGGGCTGTGGTTCGCTCTTTTTTTAGGTTGCAGCTACTGCTGCTACCATGACATAAATTTCTATTTTCTCTGTGAAAGATGCTGACACATAAGTGTTACTCATTTTCCCCGAGGGTTGATCATATGAACCAATAGTAATATACTATTGAAAGCCTATTCATAAGAATGAAAATGTAAAGGCCTAATGCCATTACTGCTACTACTACTACTAACAACTCACCGCAGCACCAAACCACCTTAGGCCAACCCAGCTACGCACGCTCCTCCTCCACCCCAATCCATTCAAAGCCTCCCTTTTTACACCCTCCCACGAAGTTCCCATTTCCTTTAAATCTTTCTTTATGACGTCCTCCCACCCCAGACGGGGACGACCTGCTTTTTATATAGCCTTTTAAGTTCAGAGACCACACTGACATACCATTCACGTATACCCCTGCCATACTGCATATACTGTTTGTCACTGAGCATTCATGCAGTCCATAAAAACCGCTATGTAGTTTCACACCATCTACTAGAGTGTAGGAAAATAGGTTCTTTTTTGAGGGGAGATTTTTTGGCCCGTTTGTCTCAAATTTCTTATGAGAGGTGATTGGATGATTACAAATTCAACTTGCGACCTTCCTTCGTTACGAAAAAAATGTATATTTGGATTAATATAGGTGAAAGCGTGGAGTATTGGTGCTGAGAAGGCGGAATCTCTCCTCATTGTAGAGGTTAAAGTTTTTTTTGTAAAATTATACTTCAGTCAACAAGTGGAGTTTCGGTATGTGGTACTCGTCATGTACTAAAAAGAAAGAAAATTAAATAAAAAATTAATATAACGTAAAGTGTCATTAAAACTTAAATAAACAAAAATTAATGTGAATCTGAGGCGGCTGCTCCATCTTTAACTCTGTTCTCTTCACGCTAAAATTGAATTTTTCTCCCCAAGCCTTTCTGGACGGTTGATCATCCACAAGGTCAATTGTAATGGGATAAAAAGTTGTTTTTTAATGCATCAAGAACGGTAGAGCTTATTCAGTGCAAGCTTGCTTTAAACCCGAAATTTTCAGTGCAAATGTTTTAAAAGGCAGTCGGTAAATAAAACTTGCTGCTACTCATTAAATACATTTGTTGCACTCATAAATACTTTAACGCAGAATTTATAAGAATTTAGCGCGAAGAGCAGGGATTGAGGATTGAGCAGCCCGCTCACCTACAGAATAAATTATGTTCGTTTGAAGTTTTGATGTCACTCTTTATTTTTGTTTGAAAATATTATTTTTTCTGCATATTTGATTATAATCAAGAAATGAAGATAAACAAGTCTTATGTACAAAGAATTCTGACTATGGTTTTGGTTGCTATGCAATTCATTGCAAAATTCGTAAGATTCATAAAATTAAGAAACAAAGGTGACTGACAACCAGAAAAGTCAATTCAGGCATGTTTTTTTTTTCATGACAAAACTAATGATTTGGCTCAAAGAATTTTCAGACAGTTTTATATATATATATATATATATATATATATATACATATATATATATAAAAGTCAGTTATATATATATATATATATATATATATATATATATATATATATATATATATATATATATATATATATATATATATATATATATATATATATATATATATATATGTAATCAATCTAACTATATGTTTTATTCTACTCTTTAAGTATTTTATCTAGGACACTTAATTTGTTTGCAATCATGTTCTAATTTACCTATTTAATATACTATTAAGCAACCCCAACTGTTTGCTTCTATTCATCATCAAATTTACATAATGACTTAAAAGATTAGAAAATAATATTACCTTTGTTCTTAATCTAAGCATTGAGAAAGATTTGGGTTATCAGGGAAACATTTTACACCTTAATTTTGTTTTTACTCGTTTCTTGACCTTTCATTGCAATGCAATTCCTTATGAAAGCTGTCTGATTGCTTAAAAGATTAGAAATAAGCCAAGGAAATAAATTAAAACATATAAAAAATCTTTCAGATATGTTCTAGTCCTTTCCTTCTTACAAAAATTTTCAGGTCTCTTTAAAGGGAGTAAAAAAAAGCCGCCCTAGCGGAATAGTAAACACGCTAGACTTAAAATCCTTTGTCAGTGAGGACGAGAGTTTGAGTCCGAGTGTCCCTGGTTAGGTGGTTCGGAACGGGGTCAGGGGCGTGGCTCTAAGTTGAGCCCGAGTTTACTCAGCTCTAAATGGGTAACTGGAGAATTCTGGGGAAGGTAAAAAGGAAGGGTGTGCGAAAGCACAAAATGGCTGACCCCCCCCCCCCCCAAGGCAATTCTTGAATGAAGGGCTACAAAATGGAGATTAGCACCGCCAGTAGGAACTATAAAGTCAAGTGCCGTGTTCTTTACCTTACCAAAAATGAACAAAAAAGAAACATAGAGAAAAGTACACTGATGACTTAAAAGATTGAAAATAAGCCAAATAAATGAATTTGAAAAATTGAAAAAGTACATATTTTATTCTTCTTTTAATATATTTTTATCTAAGTTTTCCTACAAATCCACAAAATTTGTTAACAATATTTGTTTACTTTGTTTACAAAAATGCTAAAAATTATGCCTTTGACAAAAATCTGAAATTAAATATAAGAAAATTAGTTTTTTCAACTGAAAATAAGGGGCAACATTAGAACTTAAATGAACAGAAATAATTCTGTAAATGAGGGAGACTGCCCCCTCCCCAGTCACATGTTCTTTACTTTAAAGCTTTTTAGTACTTTAATATAGCCCTTTTTTCCAATTAAACTCCTTATTCCAAAGGAATTTGTTCAAAAAGTCAAACTTTAGCATAAAGAGCAAAGTATTGAGGAGGGGCTAGTACCCTTCATATTTGGAATGATTTCCTTTTGTTAGAAATTCAACTCATCATGCAAGTTGCATAACTACTAAAGAGATTAGAAAATATTTTTATCTTAGTTGTTAGTCTAAATATTCGTAAGGATCAGAGATAATACAGCAAAACTTTACCCATTAGAGATTTTGATTTTGGTTGTTTGTTGATCTTTTATTGCTCTACAATTCATTGAGGAAATTGTCAGGTGACTCAAAAGATTAGAAAAAAGCCCAGGATATAAATTAGAAGAAGATATAAAAACATTTGCAGTAAGTCCAAGTCGACTAAATCGAAATTGTTATTTTCCTTTTAAAGGGGATTAAAAAACTGATGAAAAAAACTGCACAGAATTTTTTTTTTATAATCCATTAAATTTGAAATTAAAACAAAGGAAACAAATTAGAATATATATAATGTCTTTTATTCATGTTCTAAGTCCAAGTCTTTTGATTAATTTTAGCAGTTTCATCTTAGGAGGAGTAAAAAAAGAACTAAAAAACTTCATAGAAATAAATTGCCTGGGGATTTGGAAAATTAGAAATAAGCCGAGGACATAAATTAGAAGAAAAAAAAATTCAGTTAGTCCAACTCAATTTAACCAAAATTATCTTTTTTCTTTTAAAGAATAGAAGAAAAAAGAATAAAAATAATGCAAAAAAATATTTTTTATAAGCCATGAAAATTAATAGAAAATTGGCTTTTCGATGGCAATAATCCAAGGAAACAACTGAGGAGATGTAAAAATGTCTTTTAGTAAGGTTCTAAGTCCAAGCCTTCTGATTAATTTTAGCACCTTCGTCTCAGCAGGAGTTAAGAAACAATTAAAAAAAATTCATAGAAAAAAATTGCCCTGTGATTTGGAAGATTAAAAATAAGCCAAGGAAATAAATTGGAAGAAAATGTTAGAAAAATCTTTACGATAAGGCCAAGTCAACTTAACAAAAATCGTCATTTTTCTTCGAAAAGGGATTAAAAAAGGACAAAAAACTGCATAGAAGCAAATTCTATAAGCCATTAAAATTAACTTCAAAGTTGACTTTTTGGAAGCAATAAGCCAAGGGAAGAAATTAGAAGACACAGAAAAGTCTTTAAGTTACGATCTAAGTCCAAGCCTTCGTTATAATATTGTCAGTTTCGTCTTAGTGAAGTCGAAAGTTTTAGTGTTAGTCTTAGTCTTAAAAGTCTTAGTCAAAGAAAGTGTTAGTGAAGTGTGAAGTCGTTCATGACCAAAATGTACATTAAAAGCTTGATTATCATAACAAACCTAATCACATTAAAGAGAAAAAATATTTATTTTACCGACCTTTATAATCTATTAATATTAAACTAAAACTATTTGTTAAGTAAATTTTACTTACTGCTGCATGAACAACAAGAAAGGGACCAGGTAGAAATATTGTATTTTCCAAAGGGGATTTTAATCCGACGGTCAGTAGAGATAGGGATAGATGGTATTCTGACCTAGGTAAATTTAATGTAGGAAAAGAAAACAACAATGGTTGCAGACTGCAGCGGACTTGTAGGTATAACAATCTAGTTATAGTCAATGTAGTACTAGGTCATAAAATGGTCCATAAGTTAACATGGCATTCAGACTAGGGTCAGCCGAAGACTGGCAGGACTGATGCTTGATACCATGATATATAGGAGTGCTTTTATTGAAGCTAAGAGTAAAGATCACCATCTAGTAATGTCTTGCGTCAAGATCAGGAAGGGTAACTAACTTTTGGGGAATTGAGACATTGATAGAATCCAGGATGATAATTCGAGAGAAACTTTCCAAGAACAATTGAATAATAAACTGGAGAGTTTAAAATTTGACAATGTAGAGAATGGATGGCATAATTTAAGGAAAACAGTTTGCGAAGTCGCTGATAGTTTCTTAAGAAAGAAAGTTAGAAACGCAGCTAGGAATATTAGTGAAAACACTTCATGTTCAATAGAGGGGATGGGGGACCTGTACAAGAATCATTTGAGTGATAGATCAAATGAAAATAAGAAGAAGGTAAAGAAAGAGGAGGATGCATTAAAATGTGAAATATGAAATGTAAAAATGTGAATTAAAGAAGTATGAAGTAGAGGCCACTGATGAAATTTTCGAAGATCTGGAAGATGCAACAAGTTGGTATAATAGTAAAATATTGTACTGACATGTTAATAAATTGAGAGGGAATAGTCAATCTAGACTTTTCCCAGTTAAAGATAAGAACGGGGCTGTATTTAGTGAGAACGAAAGAGTTAAAGAAAGATGGGCTGAACATTTTGAGAATGCGCTAAACTGTGATAGAGTTAGAGGAAAAGATATAGAAAAGAATGAAACAGTTTTTGACACTTCGGGTGTGAAGTGAAATTTATTTTTTGAAGAAGAATTAATGAGGGTGCTAAAGGGTTTAAAAAAAATAACAAGGCCCCACGTCCTGATAGTGTGGTAAATAAGGTTTTTAGATGTGATGGTTGTGAGGTTAGCGATAAGTTACTGAAGATTATGAATATGATTTTTGAAAAAGGGGAGTTAGCCTACTCAGCGATTGTGAAACTCTAATTAAATCTCTCTACAAGGAAGGTGATAAGAGTGAGTATGGTAATTATAGAGGCATTTGCCTGGTTTCTGTAGGAAGTAAATCACTTAGTATGGTGATGACTTAGAGCTGCTGTAGATAAATTTTAACAGAAGAACAGCGTGGTCTTAGGAAAGATAGAGGATGCGTCGACCAAATTTTCATTCTTGGATTAATAATAGAGAGAAGTGCCTGAGCCATCAAATGTTTTCAGTCGCATTTGGCTCAGCTGGTAGAAGAGCTGAAGCGAAGATCTTATCCTTATATGGTATACCAGACAAATACATGAAAGTGATTAGTGTTATGTACAAGAACGATGCTATGTACGAGAATAACACTGCTGCGGTTAAGGTAGGAAATGAGGTTAGTAGCTGGTTTCGTCTTAAATCAGGAATTAAGCAGGGTTGCGTTCTATCCCCATTTACATGCAAGATTTTGATGGACTTTGTTCTAAAGAGTACAGCAAAGTCAATGGGAGAAAACGGAATGAGATGTGGAAACAAAACTCTTTAACCAAAAAGAATGAGCTTTTAGAGGTTTTGCAAGTTCCGGGTGCAAGAATAAGCTTAAAAACTAATGTAAAGAAGACTAAGTTGCTAAGACTAGGAATAAGTGAAGGCGAAGAGGTGATATAGGGTAACGAGATGGTCAATCAAGTGGAGAGCTTAGCTTTCCTAGGTAGTGTTCTTAGTCAAGACGGTGGATGCAGTGAAGATGTTTGAAGCAGTATTGTCAAGGCCCAGTGTGTTTTCCACAGATGAAAAAGTTTAGAAGATTAGGAAAATAAGGCTGCGAACCAAGATTTGAATATTGGAAGCTACAGTGATGGCAGTGGTAAGTTTGGTTCTGAAGTATGGGTGCTCCAAAAAACCGAAAAGGAGGTGCTATATATTTTCCAGAGCAATTGTCTACGGATTGTTTTGGCTACCCGACTGACAGACCATATCTCAAATAGTAAAACGTCTGAAAATTGTGGTTCAATCTTGCTTCTAGGGCTACAATTAGAGAAAAGATGAGATGGCTAGGACACGTTCTGTGGATTAAGGATGACAGATACGAAAGATATTCCTTGTCAGCCAACCGTCCAGGCCAAAGGCAAAGCGAGTTGTCCCCGAACGGAGGGGGGTGGGGGGTTTGTCATAAGGTAATATTTAAAGAAAATGGGAACTTCATGGGAGGGTGTAAAGAGATTATGATGGAGGAGGAGCTTGCGCAGCTGTGTTGGCCTCAGATGGATTGGTGCTGCAGTGAGTTGTTAGTAGTAGTAGAAGTAGTAGCAGTGGTAGTCGTAGTAGTAGTAGTAGCAGTAGTAGTAGTAATAGAAATATTATCATTTTGTTATTATTATTATTAGCAGTACTAGTAGTAGTAGTAGTAGTAGTAGTATTAATAGTAGTACGGTAGCAGTAGTATTTGTTCAATTATGTAAGGCAGGACCCTTCAGGCCTGAAATTCTGATAAAAATCAAAATAAATTTCCCCCTGTGATTGCCCATTATACATTAATGAATTTACCTTTTTTACGCTATTTTGAACGCTCCCTTCCAATGATTGGCTTCCCATCACAATAATTACAGAATTCCTGATCCTTTTCTTATTGGTTTAATCTGTTTTTTATTTTTTTCAGGGTCAAATTAATCCTAAGACCACCGTATCTTAGCATTCACACCTGAAATGAAAATATAAAAGATCTTAAATTTCTTTGTTAAGACATCAAAAATAAATTCTAAAGACTAACAAAGATCTCAATATTTTGGCTTGATGCCAAGGAAAAAGAGTGGAGAAAGCAGTAGGAAAAAAAGAAAAGAAAAAGGTAAATTAAAAATAAATATTTCAGAAATTATTTTATTATATAGTAGGACTAAATTATTTTATTATATAGTAGGACATAATTGTAAATTTATATTATGGCAGTCTTAAAATATAAATTTACAATATTGCCAACCAAAGATTATCAAATTAATCAGTTTTTTTTCATGAAAAAGTGGTATTTAATTATAAAATAATGCTTATAAACTAAAACCAAATTAGAAAACATCAAAAGCGGGTATAAATTTTTATGAAAATGGTGACATTTCAGTATCTTAACTTGAAGAACTCCGCCTATAAGTAGTTACAGCTATTCCCAAGCCTGGATTAAGGGAGAGGGTTTTGCGGTGGTCTAGCAACCTTCCCAAAAAAAAATGCATGCTAAAAGAAACACACAAGAAAAATATAACCAGAATTTCCTTCTCAATGACGACACCTACACCCGTCCGACGGACAAGATTTTTGAATGCAAAAATACCACTAAAAATTGGATTCTGGAACGTTCGAACGCTGTCGAAGGTAGAACAGCTAGAAAAAGAGATGACCCGCTATTGGCTAGACATCATGACCTTCTCAGAAGTGTGACGGTCGGGAAATGGAAAGGTCAGTGGTGGCAACGCCTTAATTATCAGCGGCCATGAAACACGAAGAGAAATTGGAGTGTCCGTAGTCATTTTAAAATCTATGGCAAAATCAATGATTAGCTAGAAACCCGTGAGCAACCGCTTTATGACTGCTCAATTCTATGGGAAATATGCCAAAATGACCCTGGTTGCTTACTATGCACCCACTAACAAAGCCACTGACGATCAGAAAGAGAAGTTCTACATTCTATGTGTCATCGGGGATTTCAATGTGAGATTGGCAACGACAGAGATTATTGTGTCGAAGTCTTGGGCAACCACGGTATCGGAGAACGCAACGAAAATTAAGTGTTGCTTACTAAAATGGCTCAGTTTTTCAGCTTGGTTGTTGGTGGCACTCTCTTTGCCCATAACGATATACACCAGTACTCCTGTACTTCACCTGAGGGACACACAAAAAACCAGATCGACTATTTTCTCATTAGCAATAAGTGGCAGACATCGCTATGTGATGTGCGTGCATTTAGAGGCACTGATATCTTCTCTGAGTATAACCTGACGGCTGCAAAAACCAGAGTAAGGTTTTCAGCCCCGGCAAAGGTGAAGACAACTAGGCAACAACCCTATGACTGCAAAAAACTGAGTGACCTAGAAATCTAGTCACAGTTTGTGCTAAAACTGACCAACAGGTTTGAAACCCTTGATCTACTACGAGATCAAAATCCAGTGGCAGCTTGGACTGCTATCAGACAAACTTATAATAATACTGCCTGTGAAACGCTTGGTATGAAAAAGTCACCAAAGGATTAATGGATCTCCATCGAATCGTGGGATCTGGTCGACAAGAGGGCTGACAAGATGAAATCACTTCTCAACACTCCCTCCCCTGATGCGAGCCAGATAGAGTATGCTATGCTTGATAAGGTTATAGAAAAAAGCGTTCTCGCCGATTGTAACCTTGATCAGAAAACTGAGAAGGCCAAAAAAGCTGTTAGACGGGGAGACTCTAGATCAGTGTACCACATCACCAATAAGATAGTTGGAAAATGTCCTAAGACGGATGGACCCGTCAAAGATGAGTCTAGACGAATTCTTACTGACCCTGATAAAGATAACGAAGCCTAGATAACGAACCTACCGATCCTCCTGATATACCAGACACACCATTTCTAAATCTAGCCGTCAACACCGAAGCACCCTCTATTGAGGAGATAGTAAAAGCGGCTAAGAAGCTCAAGCCTGAGATGTCCCCTGGGGAAGCCTGGATTGCAGCTGAAATGATTAAATGCTCAGTAGATGCACTGGTGGATCCAGGGGGGCCGGGGGAGAGCCCAGACCCCCCAAGATTTTTCTGGCACCCTCTTATTCTATTTTTTTTATTTTTTTCGCTTCTTTTTTTAGAAGAAATTTTTCAATTTGGTCAATTATTGGTACCTTAGTTGCATTGGGCCTTTCCCAAGATTTTGTTCTAGATCCACCCCTGAGTAGCAGCATTCATAACTGTGTGGCCATGTTTTTCTCTATAATTTGGAGAACAGAAGAAATTCCTAAGGATTAAACAAAAAGTACTCTCGTCGAAATATTCAAAAAAGGCGACGCTACAAAGTTTGAAAACTGGAGGGGTATCAGCCTTATATCAATACCTAGCAAACTATTGACGACTATACTCCTTAACAGAATCGCAGCCGCGTTGAACAAACACCTCTGGAAGGAGCAGGATGGATTCCGGCCAAACTGATCGTGCACCAATGTTGTATTTACTCTTAGATTGCTGCTAGAAGAAGTAGATGAATGGCGTACAATAAGTACAATAAGCTGTACTTGGTCTTCATGGACTTCGAGAAAGCTTTCGACTTGTTAGATCACGAAAGGTTTTGGAAGGTTCTACAATATTACGGTATTCTTGATAAGCTCAACCAACTAAATGAAAAATTCTACGAAGGTACAAAATGCTGCGTGAAGACAAGTGACTTGTTACTTTTTGCATCATGATCGGGGTGAAACAAGGTTTTGTGGTATCACTACTTTTATTTATCTTCCTCATAGATTATATTTTTTGGACATGTGACGGATATGGAATCCCGTTGGATAGCAAGAGACTCAAAGATGTTGATTTTGCTGACGATATACGACTCTTAAGAGTCCTGGAAACAAATTCTCCAGTAATTACCTTAACCAAGTCAAAGATGATTGCTGAACTTTCTGTCTTTAAGATAAATGCTAACAAAACAAAAAATATCGGGAAAAATGGATCTCCACTCCACCTACGATGCAATAACCAGAAGATAGAGCCAGCTGTGGAGCTCAAGTACTTGGGAAGTACCATCCACAATTCAGGATCATGTCAGGCAGAATTTAGACTAAAAATTGGCCGGGGTAATGCTTCTTTCAGGAAACCATTTCAATTTTTGGCAGCCAGAAGTAATCTCTCCAACTCCAGCTGGGACTCTTCAACAGCAATGTCCTTTCAAGGCTTTGCTATGTTTTGAAACTTGGAACATAGATCAACAGCTCGAAAAGAAACTTCTCACGTTCGAAACCTGTGTTTAAGGTGCATTCCAAATATTCACTGGTCCCAAAAAGTAAAGAACCCTGCTGTACGACAGAAGACATCTCAGCCACTGCTTACCAAATTGATCAAAATACAGGAAGTGGATATACCTCGATCATGTGATCTGCATGTCCAAAATTGGGCTACCGAAAGTCGTCCTTCAGTGGCAGCCACGTAGTACCAGAAGAAGAGGATGCCCCAAAATCACCCTACGACGCAGCTACCAGGTTTTCTGGGCAGCCATAGTGATGAGAGATGACTCTTTTTGGATGCCCCAACACCTCTGGAGGTATAGGGAGGATCTAAGGTTGAAGGTATAACTAGAAGTTTTGCTCCTTTTTTAAATATTTGTGTTTCATTTTGCTTAAAAATAAAGATGCAGTATGGTCTAAAACTCTAAGAAATTATAAAAAAAACAGAAATTATCAGTTGTAGCACACGAAAATATATGAAATGCTCAATTTTTATTTACATTTCATTTATAAATATTCATGTATTTATTCTCTCACTGCTGAAAACAAAGGCATAATTTGTGAAATTCAACGAAATGTCAACATTTTGATAATAATTTTGAATTTATGTTATGTTTTACCAAAACAATAGTTGACCAATATTATCCTGGTAGTTGGTAATATTTAAAACTTAGAAATAGGTTCCTGCTTCCTCATCTTAAACGTGTCGGTTAGGAATTCTAAGCAAATAATTAAAGTTTGTTTTAAAATGTTTTCTTTTTACAGAATATTAATATAGGCTACTAATTATTGAATTTATCCTTCATCAGTGATTTTAGTAGTTTCATTTGGATTGACCCCTCCCCTATTTCATATTCATCATCAAAAATTCAAAAATGGTTAGAATAATCATGGATATTTTCTTTGGTTCCATCAATCGACCTTACCTTAGATCCTCCTGTGCCTCCAGAGGCACTAAGGCCATCTAAGAAAAGTCGCCAGTCATCTCTCATTGCTGCGGCCGCCCAGACATCTTCCCATTTAGGTTGGATTGAGGCATTGAGGTTTGCGAGGTCAGTCCGGTAGCTCCGTCGTAGGGTGTTTTTGGGGCGTTATCTGTTTCTGGTAACACGTGGCAGCAATAGAAGTAGGATCTTCGGTAGTCGAGTTTTAAGAGTTTAGGTTAAGAATTCGAGGTATCATCGTTTCGAGTACTTTATTACCTCGGTAACCTTTAGTTAAAAACTCATTTGTTATATAGTACCGCTTTTAGCATTTTTGGGGCAGTGAATATTTAGCGCCTTAAGCAAATGTTTCCGAACGCGAGAAGATTCTTTTTAAGTATTTGATCTGTGTGCCAAGTTTCAGAACCATAGCAAAGTATTGAGAGGATGTTGCTTTTTAACAGCCTCAGCTTGAGTCGGAGAGAGTACTTCTGGCTGCGCCAAATTTTAGATAGTTTTCTGAAAGATGTATTAGCCTGGCCGATTCTTAACTTGACTTCTCGCTGACATGATCTTGGATTGTGGATGGTACTTCCTAATTACTTGAACTCTACGACTTGCTCTATCGTTCGGTTTTTGCATCGTGGGTCGAGTGGAGATCCAGTGTTTGCCATACTTTTGGTTTTGTTTGTATTTATCTTAAGGCAAAAAGGTTCGGCAGCGTCCCTGACTTGGTTAAGGTTATGCTGGAGCTATTGTTTGCAGGACTGTAGGAGGCTGATATCGTCAGCGAAATCAACATCTCCGAGTCTCTTATTATCCAACTGGATCCCATGCCCATCGCAGGCTCGGAGAATATAACCAATGATAAGAATAAATAGGAGTGGTGATAGCACACAGCCTTGTTTGACCCCTGTAATGATACGAAAGTAACGGATACTCCCGTCACTTGTCTTCATGGAGCATTCTGTGTCTTTGTAGAAGGCTTTAATGGTTCGAATGAGCTTATCGGGAATACCGTAGTATTGGAGAACCTTCCAAAGCGTTTAATGATGTAACGAGTCGGAAGCTTCCTCGAAGTCTATAAGGACCAAGTACAGCTTATTGCGCCATTCATTTGCTTCTTCTAGCAGCGTTCTAAGAGTAAATCGACCTACATAACTAGTAATGTCGGCAACTCTTAGCCAATCAGTATTTTGAAAATAATCATGTGACTTTATACGATGGTTGTTTAAAACCTGTATATTTCCATTTTGGGGCTCATATGTGTCCTGGGTATTATTCTAAAAGCATAGTTGACCCCAAATTCATTTAGTAGTTGGTAGTATTCCAAACTTAAAAATTGGACTCCTTTTTCTAAGCCCAATATTTTTACCGAAAATTATAAGCGAAAAAAAAAGGTTTATTTTTAAGTCTTTTTATTTTTTACAGGATATGAATATAGCCAACTGGTCCTGGAATTTGTTCTTCAGAGGCAATTTGGCTATTATATACTTGATTTTTATGTTCCAGCAATCTTTATTGTCATTCTTTCATGGGTATCATTTTGGATTGACCCAGGATCAGTCCCAGCTCGCGTTACTTTAGGTAATTATCTTTTCTCATCCTTGAAGTTTCATTCACGCTACGCCATAAAGCATTGCACATTAGTTTAACTTAAGACACTGTATAACGTTATGAAATGTTATGAACCGAATTTCGTCTATAAAGTAAGCAGATGTAAGTAGACTTGATCACATTTTGAAAATTTACGCTATATAAAATTATATAATGTTACGATATGTCAATGTAGCTGCAGCATAAAGGAATTCCTGTATGAGAAACTAATATATCTTAAAAAAGAAATCCATAAGCTTTCCTAGGAAGCTTTTGACGCTTGATCAGTATTTGTGTTAGTCAATTCAGGTCAGCTTGAACAGTGGATTTTGCATTTTGAATTTTTAAATATTTTTTTTTTTTTATGATTTTTGCAAGGATTTTACTAACTACTACTAATAACAACCCACCGCAGCACCAAGCCACCCGAGACCAACACAGCCACGTACACCCATCCTCCAGCCCAATCTATTCAACGCCCCCCTCTTTACACCCTCCCAGGAAGTTCCAATCTCCCCCAAATCCTTTCTTATGACATCTTGCCACTCCAGCCGCGGAATATCTGCTTTCCGTTTAGCCCTTGACGGTTGGCTGAAAAGGCAATATTTGAAAATCTGTCATCCTTACCAGCAGAACGTGTCCTAGCCATCTCTATCTTTTCTCTCATTTTAGCCCTAGAAAGCGAGATTGCCCTTTTATGGATTTTTACGTTAGCTTAATGTCAAAGATTTGTTTAAGTGTCAAAGGTTATACCTATCGTAGCGTAACTTTACCATTAAGCATAGAAAATAAGAGACGTAGCGTGAAAGCTACTTAATAGGCAAATAACAATAAAGAAAGTAACCACTTCTTAGACGAGACATCCTTTAATATCTAATCCCAGTCAAATAGCATGCTAAAAAATTTATAGGGAAAATATTTTACATATACCTTAGTTCTATTCACAATGTTCTGGTAAAGAAAAAGCCGCTAATGGATATTTTGTAGCCTTTCTAGCAATTTTGAAGTCATTGTTCTTCGCTCTTGGAATATTTTTATAGATCCTAAGAATCATGACATATTTTAGGAAATTAAAAAGTCCATTCACTTTTATTACCCGCTTTTGCACCCATACATCCTCTACTGCATTTGTGTCTAGATGAACAAGTTCCCTACTACAATTCTTAGGTATCATCACGGTTTATGGACTGTCTCAAAAGCAGCAAAATAATGAAATTCTTATTATATTATATCCATAAAGTATCTATTTATTGGGTTTTAAAACTTCCAGTTTCAGTTCCAATTTCAGTTCACTTCCGGTTTCATCGTATGTCAGGCCCCCTTCTCCATGGTGCCCGGATTTCGACCAAGTATATATCCAGACTTTACTTTTACAACTAGAGACTCTACAACTAAAGACCTATGACAGACAAGAATATAACTATTAAAGATGATAGAAAAGTGATATGCAACAGAAGAAAAAAGGAACTAAACAAAAAACCTCATATCTGAAACTATAGTGGTAAACTACAGTGAAAACGGGAAATATTTTAAGGAAACACAAATATAAACATTACGGGAATCTTATCAAACTAATGTTCAATAAAATATAGTCTCGAAAGTTTGAGAACTGTCTTCTGACATGAAATTCTAGAAAACGTCAGAATCAAAAGGCAATGCCAACCCTTACATTTTTAAACCCCACATTGATTGGAATTTTGCGAGTTTGATCACCATGCCGGAGCTGCTTAGAACTCTTAAAAAATAATAAATAATGTATTCAGATGTTAGTTCTTTCGTTTATTTACTTTTTTTTTCATAACACCTTTTATCTCTTAATGCTACTTATACATTTTAGCTATTTATTTAGTTTTTTTTTTATTGGGATTCAGGCCGTAAAGCCAAATTATTTGAATATTTCAAGGTTGATATTTTTCCACCATACCTACCTCGAAATTAGCTAAATTTCATAAATAATTTTTTTTACCTATTATTAAAATATCCACATTCTATTTTACATACAATTAAAAGTAAACATAAACATGTACAAGGTGTGACTAAAAATTACCTGAATGAATTAAAATTTTTAATTAATTATTTACATTTAAAACCTTATCACCTTCAATAAATACTCTTCTTCGATGTCTTCAGCGCTCAATACGAATTGTCCCATATTGCAAACAGTGTTGCCCTATATGCCCTCTAATATGATCATCGTTATCCCCGTTGTTTTTCTCTTTACTTCATTGAGAAATTCAAAACGTATTCCTATCAGTGCGCCCTGGACCTTAGGGAAAAGAAAAAAGCCAAACGGAGCAAGGTCAGGCGAGGCAATCCATTTTCTTTTTGTCAAAAATCATATATACAGTCTATACTCGGATGCTATTCTTCATTGTCTGTTCTGGTTGAAGGGTAGGGCGCTCTAATTTTTTTTCTTTCTTAGGATCCAGCACAATTTTGACCTTTATTACTTTGAGTCGAAACCAGTCATCAAGTTTACCAAAGGTTTCATACGTGAAAGCAGTTGACGTTTACGTAATTATTTGTATGTGCTTCATCTTTGCAACTTTACTAGAGTTTGCCATTGTTAACAGCTTTTGGAGGAGAAGGTAGGAAAATAATGGAATGCCCATTTGATGCAAGTATTTCTATTTAATTCAGCAATTTCAGAAGCGAGAGAGAGAGAGAGAGAGAGAGAGAGAGAGAGAGAGAGAGAGAGAGAGAGAGAGAGAGAGAGAGAGAGAGAGAGAGAGAGAGAGAGAGAGAGAGAGAGAGAGAGAGAGAGAGAGAGAGACATAAAGAGAAAGAGAGAGAGGGAGAGAGAGTAAGAAAGTAAGGCAAATGTCTAAGGCTATTAGTCAAGAATATGGAATTCTTACTGGAATCGATTTTTGAAAAATTAATTAAAAAAGCTTTTTCCACAAAATCAGTTTTTCAAAGAAAATTAAAGAGCTCCATTAAACAAAAAATTAACAAAAATAAAATAAAACGATCTACCAAGCGTGAAACTACCATAAATTAGCATCGATAAATAAATGAAACCCGGAACGAACAGAAATTACAGTACATAACCGAGTCAAATTCAAAACGAGCAGAAATTAACATAAGTTGGGCGCAAAACCCCTATGCCTTCCGAAGGCCAGAACAAAATTTGTACTTTACTGAAAAAATACAACTGAATGTGCAATGTCAGTTTAATATACATATAGTGATATTTAGTAATCAAAATTTTTTCAGTAAAGTGCAAATTTTGTTCTGTTATTGGGAAGGCATAGGAGTTTGCGCCCAACTTATGTCAATTTCTGCTCGTTTTGAGTTTGACTCGGTTATGTACTGTAATTTCTGTTCGTTCTGGGTTTCATTTATATATCGATGCTGATTTGTGGTAGATTCACGCTTGGTAGATTATTTGATTTTATTTTTGATCATTTTTGTTTAATGGAGTTCTTTACTTTTCTTTGAAAAACTTATTTTGTGGAAAAAGTTTTTTTTAATTAATTTCTGTTCGTTTTATATTGAAATAGTCTTTTCAGCGAAAACGAAAATAATAGTTTAAATATTTTCGTTTTTAAGACTTTATAGTTTGGCCTGCTATTTGTATGCTGGAGAAAAATTTTCAGCAATTTTTAACAACACAAACCCTCTTAAAAATCTGGACACGAATAGTAGTGTTTAATCGAGTTTCATACCTCCTCTAGTTAACCTGAAATGGAAAACTTGATACCATTTGCAAAGAAATCTGTATACTTTCTTTGATAGCTTGGATACACTTACGCTATTTTGATTTGGTTAAATTTTAAGAGCAGAAGTTGCTCCGAAAGTTTGAACATAATACCCTCAGTTGTTCTTGGGATACTGCTGAGATGCCTTATTGGGATTTAGCATTAGCACAGTGCATTTTGATTTAATCTTAAGGCAATATTTAGTTTTTAAACATAATGGGGAAATGGGAGGGTAGGCAAATGGGAGGGTGGGAGTGGGAGGGTGGGAGTGGAATGGGGATTAGTTGCCCTCCAATCACTTTCGACTATTAAAAAGGGCATCAGCCCTTTCTGTTTTCAATTGAATGAGCCCTTTTCGAAGTTCTCACGACAACTCCTTCGATACAAAGTGCCCTGGTCTAAACAACAACAACAACAACAAAATAATATATTATACCCACATCGATCTTTAATATAAAAATGTTAAGCCTTCCAATGACTTTCGACTATTAAAAAGGGCAGTAGGCCTTTCGATTTCCAATTAAATGGGCCCTTTTGGAAACAACAACACTTTCTATAAGCACCTTATATGCCCCAGGGCATAAATTAGAACCCTTACCCTAAGGGTTGTTAGGGTGGTTGTCATCCTCTATGACCTAATTTCCAGAACTTTCAACTACGTTGAACATTATGGCTATCTCAAAACTTTGATTGGATGCGTTTGGGGAAATGGTGGGCGTAAGAGGGGCGGTAGTCACTCTCCAATCACTTTCAGCTATTAAAAATGGCCCTAGCCCTTTCGATGGGGTCCAGATCGAAAACAAAAACGATGGCATAACTTACAACCTTTGCCCTGGGGACTCTGGAGGGTTTCTTATCCTTAAATACATAATTTCCAGAACTTTCAACTACATTGAACAAATTGACTATCTCTAAATTTTGATTGGATGTGTTTGGGGAAAAGGTGGCCAAGAGAAGGGGGCTAGTTGCCCTCAAATAACTTTCGATCATTAAAAAGGGCACTAGACCTTTGAATTTTCAATCGAATGAGCCCCTTTTTAAGTTTCTACAACAAATATTTCAATAAAAACTTATTTGCCCCCAGGGTATAACTTATAACCCTTGCCCTGAAGACTGTTGGGGGAGTGTCTGCTCAAAGGTATAATTTCCTGAGCTTTAACTGCGTGGAACCAAATGGCTATCTCAAAATTTTGATCGGATGTGTTTGGGGAAATGGTGAGTGTGGAAGGGGTGTTAGTTGCCTTCCAATTACTTTTGACTATTCAAAAGGGGCACTAGCCATTTCAATTTCTAGTCGAATGAGCCCTTTTTGAAGTTTTATAACAACGCGTTCTATAAAAACTTTATATGCCCACAGGGCATAACATACAACCCTTGTCCTGAGGGCTGTGAGGGGGTTGTCATCCTCAAAGACCTAATTTACAGAACTTAAAACTATGTTGAATGAAATGGCTATCTCAAAATTTTTATTGGATGTGTTTTGGGGAAAAGGTGGGCGCGAGAGGGGGGTTAAATGCCCTCCAATCACTTTCGACTATTAAAAACGGTACTAGCCCTTTGAATTTCCAATCGAATGAGCCCTTTTTGAAGTTTCTACGACAAAGCCTTCTACAATAACCTTGTAAGCCCCCAGGGCATAACTTACAATCCTTGCCCTGAAGGCTGTGGGGGAGTGTCCTCCTCAAAAACATAATTTCTATCTGGAAATCAACCACGCTGAAAGAAATGGCCATCTCAAAATTTTGATTGGATGTGTTTCGGGAAATGGTGGGCGTGGAAGGGGTGTTAGTTGCCTTCCAATCACTTTCTACAATTAAAAAGCGCACTAGCCTTTTGAATTTCCAATCGAATGAGCCTTTTTTGAATTGTCTACGACAACGCCTTCTATAAAAACCTTATATGGCCCCAGGCCATAACTTAAAACTTTCGCCCCGAGGGTTGTGGGTGAGTGTCCTCCTCAAAAACATATTTTCTATCAAGAAATCAACTACGCTGAACAAAATGGCTATCTCAAAAGTTTTATTAGATGTGTTTGGGGGAATGATGGGCTTGGGGGGGGGGGGGCTAGTTGCCCTCCAATCACTTTCGACTATTAAAAAGGGTACCAGTTCCTTGAATTTGCAATCGAATGAGCCTTTTTTTCAGTTTCTACGATAACGCCTTCTTTAAGAATCTTATATGACCCCGAAGCATAACTTAAGACCCTTGCCCTGAGGGCTGTGGGGGAGTGTCCTCCTCAAAAACATATTTTCTATCTGGTAATCGACTAGGCTGGACAAAATGGCTATCTCAAAATTTTGATTGGATGTGTTTGGGGAAATGATGGGCGAAAAACCTTATATGCCCACACGGCATTTCTTAAAAGCCTTGCCCTGAGGATTATGGGGGAGTTTCCGCCTCAAAAAAAGATTTTCTATCTGGAAATCAAATACGCTGAATAAATGGCTATCTAGAAATTTTGCTGGGACGTGTTGGGGGGAATGATAAGCATGGGGGGGGGGCTTGTTGCCCCCCAATTCGACTATTCAAGAGGGTACTAGCCCTTCGAATTTCCAATCGAATGAGCCTGTTTTGAAGTTTCTACGACAACGCCTTGTATAAAAACCTTAAATGCCCCAGGGCATAACTTAAAACCCTTGCCCTTAGGGTTTTGGGGGAGTGTCCTCCTCAAAAACAAAATTTCTATCTGGAAATCAACTACGCTGAACAAAATGGCTATCTCAAAATTTCGATTGGATGTGTTCTGGGGAATGATGGGCGTGGGGGGGGGGGGGGGCTAGTTGCCCTCTAATCACTTTCGACTATTAAAAAGGGCACTAGAACTCTCAACTTCCAATCGAATGATTCCCCTTTGAAGTTTTTACGACGACCACTTCCATATGAAGTGCCCAGCTCTATAGGAAAAAAAAAATAGTACATTGTGCCGACATCGTTCTTATATGCCCTCATGGTATAACTTAAAACCCTTGCCCCGAGGGTTGTTGGGGAGTGTCCTCCTCAAAAACATATTTTCTATGTGGTAATCAACTACTCTAAACAAAATGGCTATCACAAAATTTTGATTGGATGTGTTTGGGGGAATAATTGGCGGGGGGGGGGGGGCTTGTTGCCCTCTAATCACTTTCGAAGATTAAAAAGGGCACTAGCCCTTTGAATTTCCAATCGAATGAATCTTTTTTGAAGTTTATACAACAACGCCTTATATTAAAACCTTATATGTCCCCAGGGCATAACTTAAAACCCCTGCCCTGAGGGTTGTGGTTGAGTGTCCTTCTCAAAAACATATTTTCTATCTGGAAATCAACTACGCTGAACAAAATGGCTATCTCAAAATTTCGATTGAATGTGCTCTTGGGAATGATGGGAGTGGGGGGGGGCTAGTTACCCTCCAATCCCTTTCGACTATTAAAAAGGGCACTAGAACTCTCAATTTCCAAACGAATGAGCCCCCTTTGAAGTTTCCATGACGACCACTTCCATATGAAGTGCCCAGCTCTAAAGGAAAAAAATAAATAAATAGTACATTGTGCCAAAACCGTTCTTATAAGCCCTCAGGGCATAACTTAAAACACTTGCCCCAAGGGCTGTGGGGGAGTGTCCTCATCAAAAACATATTTTCTATCTGGTAATCAACTACGCTGAACAAAATGGCTATCTCAAAATTTTGATTGGATGTGTTTGGGTGAATTATGGGCGTGGGGGGGGGGCGCTAGTTGCCCTCGAATCACTTTCAAATATTAAAAAGGGCACTAGCCCTTTGAATTTCCAATCTAATGAGCCTTTTTTGAAGTTTCTACGACAACGCCTTCTATAAAAGCCTTATATGCCCCTGGGCATAACTTAAAAGCCTTGCCCTGAAGGTTGTTGGAGAGTGTCCTCCTCAAAAACATATTTTCTATCTGGAAATCAACTACGCTGAACAAAATGGCTATCTCTAAATTTTGATTGGATGTGTTTGGGGAATGACGGGCGTGGGGGAGGGAGGGCTAGTTTCCCTCCAATCACATTTGACTATTAAAAATTACCCTAGAACTCTCAATTTCCAATCGAATGAGCCCGTTTTGAAGTCTCTACGACGACCACTTCCATATGAAGTGCCCTGCTCTAAATAAAAAATAAATAAAGTATGGTACATTTTGCCAACATTGGTTCTTATATGCCCTCAAGGCATAACTTAAAACCCATGCCCTGAGGGTTTTGGGGGAGTGTCATCCTCAAAAAGGTATTTTCTATCTGGAAATCAACTACGCTGAACAAAATGGCTATCTCAAAATTCTGATTGGATGTGTTTGGGGGAATGATGGGCGTCGGGAAGGGCGGGGAATAGTTGCCCTCCAATCACGTCCTCCTGTGGGGGAGGACACTCCCCCACAGCCTTCAGGGCAAGGGTTGTAAGTCATGCCCTGGGGGCATATAAGGTTTTTTATAGAACATGTCGTCGTAGAAACTTGAAAAAGGGCTCATTCGATTGGAAATTGAAATGGCTAGTACCCTTTTTAAAAGTCAAAAGTGATTAGAAAACACCCTTCCACGCCCACCATTTCCCCAAACACATCCAATATAGATTTTGAGATAGCCATTTTGTTCCACGCAGTTCAAAGTTCAGGAAATTATACATTTGAGCAGGACACTTCCCCCACAGTCTTCAGGGCAAGGGTTTTAAGTTACGCCCTGGGGGCATATAAGGTTTTTATTGAAAACTTTGTTGTAGAAACTTCAAAAAGGGATCATTTGATTAGAAATTCAAAGGGCTAGTGCCCTTTTCAATAATCGAAAGTGATTTGAAGGCAACTAACCCCCCTCTCGCGCCCATCTTTTCTCCAAAAACATCCAATTAATATTTTAGATAGCCATTTTGTTTAGCGTAGTTGAAAGTTTTGTAAATAAGGTCCTTAAGGATGACAACCCCTCCCCCCCCACAGCCTTCAGGGCAAGGGTTGTAAATTATGCCCGGGGGGCGTATAAGATTTTTATTGAAAGCGTAGAAACTTCAAAAGGGCTCATTCAATTGGAAATTGAAAGGGCTAGTGCCTTTTTCAATAGGTGAAAGTGATTGGAGAGCGACTAATGCCGCTCTCGCGCCCACCATTTTCCCAAACACATCCACTCACTATTTTGAGATAGCAATTTTGTTCAACGTAGTTGAAAATTTTGGAAATAAGCTCTTTTAGTATGATAGCCCCTTCAGAGCCCTCAAAGCAAGGGTTGTAAGTTATGCCCTGGGGGCATATAAAGTTTATATAGAAAGTTGTTATAGAAATTTCAAAAAGGGCTAATTTGATTGGAAATTGCATTTGCCCTTTTTAATAGTCGAAAGTGAGTGAAGACTAATTAACCCCCCTCTTGCGCCCTCCATTTCTGCAAAAACATTCAATCCAAGTTTAGAGATGGCAATTTTGTTCAACGTAGTTGAAAGTTCGCGAAATTATGTATTTAAGGATGACAAACCACCGAGAGCCCCAAGCGCTAAGGTTGTAAGTTATGCCCTAGGGACATATAAGGTTTTTATAGATAGAGTTGATGTAAAACTTCAAAATGAGCTCATTCAATTCGAAACTGAGAGGGCTAGTTCCCTTTGTAATAGTCGAACGTGATTGGAGGGTAACTAACCCCCCTCTCATGCCCACCATTCCTCCAAACACATCCAATCAAAATTTTCAGATAGGCATTTTGTTCAACGTTGTAGAAAGTTCTGGAAATTAGGTCTTTCAGAATGATACCCCCCCCCCCCTCCTTAGCACTCAGGGCAAAGGTTGTAAGCTATGCCCTGGGGGCATATAAGATTTTATTGAAAGTTCTGCCGTAGAAACTTCAAAAGGGCTCATTTGACTGGAAATTGAATGGACTAGGGCCATTTTTAATAGTTGAAAGGGATTGGCGAGCGACTACCGCCCCTCTCACGCCCACCATTTCCCCAAACACATACAATCAAAATTTTGAGATAGCCATGCTGCTTAACATAGTTGAAAGTTCTAGAAATTCGGTCTTAGAGGATGACAACCACCCTTACAGACCTTAGGGTAAGGGTTGTAATTTATGCCCTGGAGGTATATAAGGTGTTTGTAGAAAGCGTTACCATTTCCAAAAGAGCTCAGTCGATTGGAAATTGAAAGGCCTAGTGCCCTTTTTAATAGTCAAAAGTGATTGGAAGGCTTAACATTTTTATAGTAAAGATCAAAGTGGGTATAATGTATTATTTTTGTTGCTGTTGTTGTTATTTAGACCAGGGCACTTCGTATCGAAGGAGTTGTCATGGGAACTTCGAGAAGGGCTCATTCGATTGAAAATAGAAAGGGCTGTTGCCCTTTTTAATAGTCAAAAGTGATTTGAGGGCAAATAATCCCCCTTCCACTCCCACCCTTCCACGCCAACCCTCTCATTTCTGCTCTTAAAATTTAACCAAATCAAAATAGCGTATATGTATCCAAGCTATCAAAGAAAGTAAACAGATTTTTTTACGAATGGTATCAAGTTTTCCATTTCAGGTCAACTAGAGGAGGTATGAAACTAAATTAAACAGTACTATTTTTGTTCAGATTTTTAAAAGGGTGTATGCTGTTAAAAATTGCTGAAAATTTTGCAAAAATTGCAAACTATAAAGTCTTAAAAAACGAAAAGATTTAAAGTATTATTTTCTTTTTCTCTGAAAAGACTCTGTCAATATAAAACGAACAGAAACTAATTAAAAAAAAAATTTTCCACAAAATAAGTTTTTCAAAGAAAAGTAAAGAACTCCATTAAACAAAAAATGAGCAAAAATAAAATCAACTAATCTACCAAGCGTGAAACTACCACAAATTAGCATCGATAAATAAATGAAACCCAAAACGAACCGAAATTATAATAATTAACCGAGTCAAACTCGAAACGAGCAGAAATTAACATAAGTTGTAAATAAAATAGTAAAACTAATTAGTTAAAATTGACAACAGTGTTTGCTGCAAAATATTCAAATATTAATAATCTGTTGGCTGCCGAAGACGACTACGCCTTCAAATGAAAGCTGTATCTTCTTAGGCCGTTTTGAGGTGGATAGCTTCCTTTTTTGTTTTTACTCTTTGTTTTTAATTTTTACTTTTGGCGTTTTTAGCTTAATTTTTGCTGATTTTCTACTCATATTTGGTTCTCTTTTTTTTCAATTTGTTGCCCACTGATATCGAAAAGTGCATTGCTTCGTATAGAGGTCTCTTTCATTAAAATTGAATTCGCAATTTTGGCTATTTCTTTTAAGGTTTCTAAGGTTGTGCAGGTTTGACTTTATCCAAACTAAAAAAGTAAATTGAATTTTTATGGTTCTTGAACATCAAAAATTTTACAATTTAGAGGTTTCAATTTTAGTTTGCTTGCAATACTGCCAGACGTCACGTGTAGGATAGAATAGCCATAAAAGTTAAAGTACGGAAAAAACCTCTGGGAGAAAAGGTCCCATTAAAAACTTATAAGTAAGACTTCTAAGTAAGAGTTCAAATACCGCAAATACGCTCCATCTGCCAGCCCTACCTCTGTCATTTGACTTAATAGACCCTATGCTGAATATGTTATGAAAAATTGGCAGAACTGAATGCTTCAATAGTCTGCTCTTTTTTAAATATTACGTTTTGTATTAGAAACTTTGTTCTTTGGTTCATGGAAACCTAGGGCACTTTAATAAGTGTTTGAAGCATCGAGATAAGATCCATAAGTTTAGGAACGTACTGGATTCACCAAATTGTATGGTCACTGTTAATATCAAGCAGTTCGTGGTTACGTTACCACGTTAAACAGTTCGTGGTAACTGTAAGTAAGGAGCGACCCGGCTCAATAGTAACCAAAACTCTAAAAAACGGGATTTTGATACCAATAGATACATCATAAGAATCATATTTTAATACTGATTTCAAATATATAAGTTTCATTAAGTTTAGGCTTACCCATCAAAAGTTACGTTTTTGAGAAAATTTGGCAGATTTTCGAAAAAAGGGGAAAATACCCCCTAAATGCTATAGAGCCTTAATAAAAATCACATCATCAGATTCAGCGTATCACAGAACCTTACTGCAGAGGTTTCAAGCTTCTATGTGCAAAAATGTGGAATTTGTATTTTTTGCCAGAAGAAAGATCACGGACGCGTGTTTATTTGTTTTTTGTTTTTTTTGTTTTTTCCCAGGAGTGATCGTATCGACCAAGTGGTCCTAGAACATCGTGGAAGGGCTCATTTGAACGGAAATTAAAAGTTATAGTTCTCTTTTCAAGTGACCAAAAAAATGGAGGGCGACTAGGCCCCCTCCCACGCTCATTTTTTTCTCAAAGTTACCCGATCAAAATTTTGAGATAACCATTTTGTTCAGCATGTTCGAAAATATTATAAATATGTCTTTTAGGATGACTTAATCCCCCAAAGTCTCCAGGGGGAGGGCTGACAGTTATGAACTTTACCCAATGTTTACATCACAGTATAAAGATATGGTTCTTTAATTTATGTGCTGTGGTTTACATAAAGTATTGGTTATTGGGAAGTATACAGACGTTTTCACGGGGGATTTTTTTCTGTTAGTGGGGGGGGGGGAGGCGTAGGGGGTTATGTGGGAGGAACTTTCCATGGAAAAAGTTTTCATGGGGTAAGGGACATTGCTATGAAGGGGGCTCGGATTTCTCAGCGTTATTTAAAAAACGATCAGAAATTAAATAAAAAATAAAAATATTTTTAAACTGAAAGTAAGGAGCAACATCAAAACTTAAAACGAAATTATTAAGTATATGATTGGGTTCGGCCCCTAGTCAATACCTCGCTCTTTAAGCCAGAGGTTTTTTAGGACTTTCATAAGAGCTATTTATTCTAATTAATGGCCTTTGGGATTAAGGGGTCATTCTCAAAGAACTAGAACAAAATTCAAACTTTAGCGTTAAGAGCGAGGTATTGACTGTGGGGTGAACTCCCTAATGTACACATTAAAAATATTCGGATATTGAAGTTCATTACGTAAATTAATTCGTAAGTTACGTATATTTATTAGTAACAAAAACGTTCGCAAATAAAATTAAACAACTTTCGAAAAAGCCATTTAACCAGATAAAAGTAAAATTAATATGCAATTTTTTTTTTTAATTATTCATGTACAGTGAGCCAAAATCGAAACCTCCATTAATTCAAAAACGTTCAAAAATTAAATAAAAAAAACAAGTTTTTTTAACTGAAAGTAAGGAGCAACATTAAAACTTAAAACGAACAGAAATTATTTCGTATATGAAAGGGGCTGTCCCCTCCGCAACGCCTCGCTCTTTACGCTAAAGTTAGACTCTTTCTGACAACTCTATTTTTTTTAAAAACAAAAAAAACTTTAGCGTAAAGAGCGAGGCGTTGAGGAGGGGACGGCAGTAGAAGGGCCTTATTGAATCCGAACAAAACCACGTGGCTTATGGTTTTCTCACTGAGAATGGAAAAACAGGAACTTTCTCACTTGGAAAACCATAAACCACGTCGTCCTGTCACGAGTAGCACCCATTTGGAACACCTGTGCTGTCGACCTCAATTCACCTATCGTGAATCAATAATTCCCCTTAGAAACAACAAATTAATTCCCCTTTCTTGACAGATCAATCAACCAATGACATCATCTGTCAGACTTTAAAAATTTTCGCCTAGAAACGATTCTCCAGGAATAGATCCAAGTCATTAATGTCTTTGCCTCGGAAACAACTCTTTTGGTAGAACTCCAAAGGATATTAATAACCAAAGGACATGGAAACAATTCTCCAAGAAACATCTTAGCGATGAATTGTTTTAGCGCGGGAATCAGGTTTCTTATTAATTTGAAATGCATTAGCGCAGAGATGCCAAAAACAAAAGGAACACGCTGAATTATGTTTAGGTATTATTTGGGCGAAACTGTTTTAGACAGGTTATGGGATTATTTCGGCGAAACAGATAGAGACATTTTAAAAGAAGATTTTAGGAAAGGTTTTAGAAGAGAATTTGAGTGTGGTCGTTATAATACACAAGTTCCATTTGAACAGTGTTGTGAGGTCCTCTACCCCAACCCCAAAGGGTTCCGCTGCCCCACCACAACCCCGAAGGAAGCCCCGGTACTCAAAGGTCCCCCCAAGCTCCCAAAGAGCCCCAGCCCCCCAAACGCCCTACTCAGACCCTCAAAGGCCCTCCTCTGGTCCTCAAAGGGCCCCCGGACCCCCAAAGGGCCCCCCGGACCCCAGAGGCCCTCCCCCCGGTCCTCAAAGGTCCCCCGGGCCCGAGAAGCGCCGCGGGGCAGGAATGCGCCGCATGGGGATGCGCCGCAGGGGGATGCGCCGCGGGTCGGGGGAAGCGCCGCAGGGATGCGCCGCTGGGATGCGCCGCAGGGATGCGCCGCAGGGATGCGCCGCTTTTTGTTAGAGTTCTAGTTTACTTTAATTTTAGTTAAGAGTTTGATGTTTTACCTTTGAGTTTCAGTTAGAGTTCTTGTTCAGTTTTAGTTAAGAGTTTAGAGTTTTTAGCTTAGAGTTTTTGTTGAAGTTCTAGTTTAGTTTAGTTTTAGTTAATAGTTTAGAGTTTTAGCTTAGAGTCTTAGCTTAGAGATTTTGTTAGAGTTCTAGTTTAGTTTAATTTTAGTTAAGAGTTTGATGTTTTAGCTTTGAGTTTCAGTTAGAGTTCTAGTTTAGTTTTAGTTAAGAATTTAGAGTTTTTAGCTTAGAGTCTTAGCTTAGAGTTTTTGTTGAAGTTCTAGTTTAGTTTAGTTTTAGTTAAGAGTTTAGAAATTTAGCTTAGAGTCTTAGCTTAGAGTTTTTGTTAGAGTTCTAGTTTAGTTTAATTTTATTTTAGAGTTTTAGCTTAGTCTTTGCTTAGAGTTTTTTTGTTAGAGTTCTAGTTTAGTTTAATTTTAGTTAAGAGTTTGATTTTTTTACCTTTGATATTCAGTTAGAGTTTTAGTTTAGTTTTAGTTAAGAGTTTGGTGTTTTACCTTAGAGTCTTAGCTTAGAGTTTTAATTTGAGTTCTAGTTTAGTTTAGTTTTAGTTAAGATTTTAGAATTTTAGCTTAGAGTTTTTTTGTTAGAGTTCTATTTTAGTTTAATTTTAGCTAAGAGTTTGATTTTTTTTACCTATGAGTTTAAGTTAGAGTTATAGTTTAGTTTTAGTTAAGAGTTTAGAGTTTTTAGCTTAGAGTTTTATATTGAAGTTTTAGTTTAGTTTAGTTTTAGTTAATAGTTTAGAGTTGTAGCTTAGAGTCTTAGCTTAGAGTTTTTGTTAGAGTTCTAGTTTAGTTTAATTTTAGTTAAGAGTTTGATGTTTTACCTTTGAGTTTCAGTTAGAGTTCTAGTTTAGTTTAGTTTTAGTTAAGAATTTAGAGTTTTTAGCTTAGAGTCTTATCTTAGAGTTTTTGTTTGTGTGTGTGTGTAATTTTTTGTGTGTGTGTGAGTTTTTTTGTGTGTGCACATATCAATTCTATTTTCCTAAAATAATATAAAATTTTCGTGTGTGTATGTTTGTGTAATAAGTTTTTGTGTGTGTGTAAGTTTTTGTGTGTGTTTAAGTTTTTGTGTGTGTAAGTTTTTGTGTGTGTGTGTAAGTTTTTTTTGTGCGTGTGTAAGTTTTTGTGTGTGTGTAAGGTTTTTATGTGTGTGTAAGTTTTTGTGTGTATGTAAGTTTTTAGCCTACGTACGCGCGCGTACGTAGGCTAACCTAACCTAACCTAACTTAATCTAACCTAACTTAATCTAGCCTAACCTAACCTAAGTTAATCTTTTTACCATGTTTAAGTTAGGTTAGGTTAGCTTATCATGAGCGCTCGTGATAAGTTTACCTAACCTAACCTAACTTAAACATGGAGAAATGTTTCTAATTATTTATTAATATTTATTTATACCTAACCTAACCTAACCTATTGTTTTTGGTGGTTAGATGAATGAACTGAATTTAAGAAAAATTAGAAATAAAGTGAAACTTTTATCTTCATGGTAAATAATCACAAACATAGTATAGCCATTCCTATCTTCTAAGGAAAAATTTAGAATTGAACTTTAAATTTTTTATGTCTTTGAGAAATTAGGAACTGAAATGGAAGCTTTTTTATTTTCAATAGTAAATTTCAGAATTGAGCTAACTTTTTTTCTCTTGTCTAAGAAAATTCAGAAGAGAACTTGTACATTTTGCAGTTCTTCGAGAAAACTCAGAATTAAAGTGGAGTTCCATATCTTCATGAAGAATATTCACAATCAACGTATAACTTTTCCTATCTTCCATGAAAAATTTGGAACAATTTTTTAAAATTTTTCATCTCTTTGAGAAAAATCTGAATTGAAGTGAAAAATATTATAATATTTTAGGAAAATAGAATTGATCAATAATTTATTTCATTTTCATTGAGAAAATTCAGAATCGAAATTTAACTTTTCTTCTACCGTAAAAAAATTTGGAACAGAACTTTAAATTTTTTCATCTCTTTGAGAAAGGTCTGAAATGAATTTAAGAAAATTTAGAATTAAAGTGAAACTTTTTATCTTCATGAAAATAATCAAAATAAAAGTATAACTTTTCTTATCTTCTATGGAAAAATTTAGAACTGAACTTTAAATTTTGTATGTCTTGGTGAACTTAAAACTGACGTGGAAGCTTTTTATTTTCTCTGGAGAAATTATAATTGAATTATGTTCTTTGGTAAAATTTAGAAGAGAACTTGAACTTTTCTATCTTCTATGAAAAAATTTGGAACTGTATTTAAAATTTTTTCATCTGTTTGAGAAAAATCTGAACTGAAGTGGAAAATTGTTATATTATTTTGGGGAAATAGAATTGATCAATAACTTATTTCATTTTCATTGCAAAATTCAGAATCGAAGTTGAACTTTTCTTCACTTCTTTGAGAAAATTTAAAATTGAAGTGAAACTTTTTATCTTCATAGAAAATAATCACAATCATAGTATAACTTTTCCTATCTTCTATGAAAATTTTTTTTTATCTTCATGGAAAATAATCTGTGGAAGCTTTTTATTTTCTCTGGAGAAATTAGAATTGAATTGTGTTCTTTGGTAAAATTCAGAAGAGAACTTGAACTTTTTTATCTTCTATGAAAAATTTGGAACAGTATTTAAAATTTTTTCATCTCTTTGATAAAATTCTGAACTGAAGTGAAAACTTTTTATATTATTTTGGGAAAAAAGAATTGATCAATAACATATTTCATTTTCATTGAGAAAATTCAGAATCGAAGTTGAACATTTCTTCTTCCGGGGAAAACATTTGGGACAGAGCTTTAAATTTTTTCATCTCATTCAGAAAAGTCGAAATTGAATTTCAGAAAATTTAGAATTAAAGTGAAACCTTTTATCTTCATAGAAAATAATCAAAATCATATTATAACTTTTCATATCTTCTAGTGAAAAATTTAGAACTGAACTTTAAATTTTTTATTTCTTGGTGAACTTAAAACTGAAGTGGAAGCTTTTTATTTTTTCTGGAAAAATTAGAATTGAATTATGTTCTTTGGTAAAATTCAGAAGAGAACTTGAATATTCACTATCAAAGTATAACTTTTCTTATCTTCAATGAAAAATTTGGAACAGAACTTTAAATTTTTTCATCTCTATGTGAAAAGTCGGAACTGAATTTAAGAAAATTTCGAATTAAAGTGAAACTTTTCATCTTCACGGAAAATAATCACAATCATAGTATAACTTTTCCTATCTTCTACAGAAAAATTTAGAACTGAACTTTAAATTTTTTATGTCTCGGTCAACTTAAAACTGAAGTGGAAGATTTTTATTTTATATGGATGAATTATAATTTAATTATTTTATTTTGTAAAATTAATATTAGAACTTTAACTTTTATATATTGTAAGAAAAATTTTGAACAGTATTTTAAATTTTTTAATATATTTGAGAAAAATCTGAATTGAAGTGTAAAATTTTATATTATTTTAGAAAAATAGAATTGATCAATAACTTATTTCATTTTCATTGAGAAAATTCAGAATCGAAGTTGAACTTTTCTTCTTCCGGGAGAATATTTGGAACAGAACTTTAAATTTTTTCATATCTTTGAGAAAGGTCGGAATTGAATTTAAGAAAATTTAGAATTAAAGTGAAACTTTTTATCTTCATGGAAAATAATCTGTGTAAGCTTTTTATTTTCTTTGGAGAAATTAGAATTGAATTGTGTTCTTTGGTAAAATTCAGAAGAGAACTTGAACTTGTCTATCTTCTATGAAAAATTTGGAAGAGCATTTTAAATTTTTTCATCTCTTTGAGAAAATCTGAATTAAAGTGAAAACTTTTTATATTATTTTTGGAAAATAGAATTGATCAATAACTTATTTAATTTTCATTAAGAAAATTCAGTATCAAAGTTGAACTTTTCTTATTCCTGGAATATATTTTGAAAAGAAATTTAATTTTTTTAATATCGTTGATAAAATATTGAATTGACTATAAGAAAATTTATAATTAAATTGAATCTTTTTATCTTAATTGAAAATAATCAGAATCATAGTATAAATTTATCTATCTTCTACTGAAAAATTTAGAAGTGAACTTTAAATTTTTCATGTCTTGGTGAACTTAAAACTGAAGTGGAAGCTTTTTATTTTCTCTGGAGAAATTAGAATTGAATTATGTTCTTTGGTAAAATTCAGAAGAGAACTTGAACTTTTCTATCTTCTATGGAAAATTAAGAACAGTATTTTAAATTCTTTCATCTGTTTGAGAAAAATCTGAATTGAAGTGGAAATTTTTATATTATTTTAGGAAAATAGAATTGATATGGGTACACACACAAAAACTCACACACACACAAAAGCTTACACACACACACACAAAAACTTACACACACAAAAAAACTTACACACACACAAAAACTAACACACACACAAAAACTAACACGCACACAAAAACATACACACACACAAAAACTTACACACAAACAAAAACACACACACACAAAAACTTACACCCACACAAAAACACACACTTACACACACACACAAAAACTTACACTAACAAAAAAAAACTTACACACACACAAAAGCTTACACACACACACAAACTTACACACACACATAAACTTACACACACACACACAAAATCTTACACACACACACAAAAAAACTAAAACACAAACAAAAACTTAAAAACACACAAAAACTAACAAACACACACACAAAAAAACGTACACACACACAAAAACATGCACACAAAAAAAAAATTACACACACACAAAAACTTACACACACACAAAAACTTATACACACAAAAACTAATATACACAAAAAAAATTACACACACACAAAAACTTACAAACACACAAAAAAATTAAACACACACAAAAAAACTTACACACACACAAAAACTTACATACACAAACAAAAACTAACACACACAAAAAAACTTACAAAGACACAAAAACTTACACACACACAAAAACTTTCACATACACAAAAACTTATACACACACACAAAACTTACACACACAAAAAACTTACACACACACAAAAAAACTTACACACACAAAAAAACTTAAAAACAAACCAAAAATTAAACTCACTTAAAATAAAAAAAACACAAAGAATTACACACACACACACATAAAAAGAAACACACACATATAAAATAAAACACACACAAAAACTTTAACACACACTCAAACACATAAAAACACACACAAAAACTTACACTCACATACAAAAACTAACGCACACACAAAAACTAACACACACAAAAAAACTAACACACACACGAAAACTTACACACACATAAAAACAAACACACACACAAAAACTTACACACACACAAAAACTTACACACACACACAAAAACATACACACACACAAAAACAAATACAAAAACAAACAAAAATACACACAAAAAAAAAAAAATAAACACACACAAAAACTTACACACACACAAAAACATACACACACACAAAAACTTACATACACACAAAAACTTACATAGAAACAAAAACATTACACACACATAAAACTTAAATACAAAAAAAAAAATTACACACACAAAAGAAATTACACATGCAAAAAAAAACTTATACACAAACAAAAACTAACCAGCAAACAAACTTAAAAAAACACTACATACACACAAAAACTTACATACACACAAAAACATTACACACACAAAAAACTTACATACACACAAAAAAACTTACACACACAAAAAAACTTACACACACACAAAAACTTACACACACAAAAACTTAAACACACACAAAAACGTACACACACACAAAAAATTATTACAAACACACTTACACACACAAAAAAAATTACACACAAATAAAAACTTACACACACACACGAAAAATTACACACAGACAAGAAAAATAAGAAGCACAAAAAAATTTACACACACACAAAAACTTACACACACACACAAAAACTTACATACACACAAAAACTTACACACACACAAAAAATTACACACACAAAAAACAAAAACTTACACAAACACAAAAAATTAAAAAAACAAAAAAAAACTAAAACACACACAAAAACTTACACACACACAAAAACTTACACACACACAAAAACCTTAAATACAAACAAAAACTTACATACACACAAAAAACTTACACACACACAAAAACTTACACACGCAAAAAAAAACTTACACACACACAAAAACTTACACACACAAAAACTTAAACACACAATAAAACATACACACACACAAAAACTTATAACACAAACACAAGAATAAGAAAATTTTATATTATTTTAGTAAAAGAGATTTTATGTTGTAGAAACCAAAAAAAACTCGCACACACACAAAAACTTACACACACACACAAACAAAAACTATAAGATCTTATTCTAATCTCAAAAGTATAAATTCTTAGTTCAAACTAAAATAAACTAGAGCTCTAACTGAAACTCTAAGATAAAACATCAAAATCTTAACTAAAATTAAACTAAACTAGAACTCTAACAAAAACTCTAAGCTATGACTCTAAGCTAAATCTCTAAACTATTAACTAAAACTAAACTAAACTAGAAATTCAATAAAAACTCTAAGCTAAAAAATCTAAACTCTTAACTAAAACTAAAATATAACTCTAACATAAAATAATATGTAAAAAAATAAAACTCTTATATAAAATAAAACTAAAATAGAACTATAAAAAAAAAACTCTAAGATAAAATTATAAAATCTTAACTAAAACTAAACTAAACTAGAACTCAAATTAAAACTCTAAGCTAAGACTCTAAGGTAAAACACCAAACTCTTAACTAAAACTAAACTAAAACTCTAACTGAAACTCAAAGGTAAAAAAATCAAACTCTTAAATAAAATTAAACTAAACTAGAACTTTAACAAAAAAACTCTAAGCTAAGACTAAGCTAAAACTCTAAACTCTAAAATAAATTTAAAATAAACTAGAAATCTAACAAAAACTCTAAGCTACGACTCTAAGCTAAAACTCTAAACTATTAACTAAAACTAAACTAAACTAGAAATTCAACAAAAACTCTAAGCTAAGACTCTAATCTAAAAAAACTAAATTCTTAACTAAAACTAAACTAAACTAGAACTCTAACTGAAACTCAAAGGTAAAACATCAAACTCTTAACTAAAATTAAACTAAACTAGAACTCTAACAAAAACTCTAAGCTAAGACTCTAAGCTAAAACTCTAAACTATTAACTAAAACTAAACTAAACTAGAACTTCAACAAAAACTCAAAGCTAAAAACTCTAAACTCTTAACTAAAACTAAACAAGAACTCTAACTGAAACTCAAAGGTAAAACATAAAACTCTTAACTAAAATTAAAGTAAACTAGAACTCTAACAAAAAGCGGCGCATCCCTGCGGCACATCCCTGCGGCGCATCACTGCGGCGCATTCCTGCGGCGCATCCCTGCGGCACTTCCCTGCGGCGCTTCCCCCGACCCGCGGCACATCCCCCTGCGGCGCATCCCCCTGCGGCGCATTCCTGCCCCGCGGCGCTTCTCGGGCCCGGGGGACCTTTGAGGACCGGGGGGAGGGCCTCTGGGGTCCGGGGTGCCCTTTGGGGGTCCGGGGGCCCTTTGAGGACCAGAGGAGGGCCTTTGAGGGTCTGAGTAGGGCGTTTGGGGGGCTGGGGCTCTTTGGGAGCTTGGGGGGACCTTTGAGTACCGGGGGCTTCCTTCGGGGTTGGGGTGGGGGGATCGGAACCCTTTGGGGTTGTGGTAGGGGACCTCACAACACTGTTCAAATGGAACTTGTGTATTATAACGACCACACTCAAATTCTCTTCTAAAACCTTTCCTAAAATCTTCTTTTAAAATGTCTCTATCTGTTTCGCCGAAATAATCCCATAACCTGTCTAAAACAGTTTCGGCCAAATAATTCCTAAACGTAATTCAGCGTGTTCCTTTTGTTTTTGGCATCTCTGCGCTAATGCATTTCAAATTAATAAGAAACCTGATTCCCGCGCTAAAACAATTCATCGCTAAGATGTTTCTTGGAGAATTGTTTCCATGGCCTTTGGTTATTAATATCCTTTGGAGTTCGACCAAAAGAGTTGTTTCCGAGGCAAAGACATTAATGACTTGGATCTATTCCTGGAGAATCGTTTCTAGGCGAAAATTTTTAAAGTCTGACAGATGATGTCATTGATTGATTGATCTGTCAAGAAAGGGGAATTAATTTGTTGTTTCTAAGGGGAATTATTGATTCACGATATGTGAATTGAGGTCGACAGCACAGGTGTTCCAAATGGGTGCTACTCGTGACAGGACCACGTGGTTTATGGTTTTCCAAGTTAGAAAGTTCCTGTTTTTTCATTCTCAGTTAGAAAACCATAAGCCACGTGGTTTTGTTCAGATTCAATAAGGCCCTTCTACTGCCGTCCCCTCCTCAACGCCTCGCTCTTTACGCTAAAGTTTTTTTTTTTTGTGTTTAATTTTTTGTGTTTGTTTAAGTTTTTGTGTTTGTTTAAGTTTGTTTGTGTGTTTGTAAGTTTTTGTGTGTGTAAGTTTTGTGTGTTTTTTATTTTTTTTGTGTTTGTATTTTTGTTTGTTTTTGTAAGTTTGTTTTTTTTATAATTAAGTTGTGTGTGTGTTAGTTTTTTTGTGTGTGTATTAGTTCTTTGTTTGGTTTTTTTTGGAGAGCGAGTATGTTTTTGTGTGTGTGTAAGTTTTTGTGTGTGTGTATGTTTGTGTGTTTGTGTATTTTTGTGTTTGTATAAGAGTTTGTGTGTGTGTATTGGTGGTTGGGTTTTTAAGAGTTTGTGTATGTTATAGTCTTTGTGTGTGTGTAAGTTTTTGTGTGTGTGTGTAAGTTTTTGTGTGTTTTTAAGTTTTTGTGTGTGTGTAATTTTTTGTGTGTGTGTGTGTAAGTTTTTTGTGTGTGTGTAAGGTTTTTTGTTTGTGTAAGTTTTTTTGTTTTTGTTCGCTTTTGTTTGTGTATTATTTTTTTTTTGTGTGTGTAAGTTTTTGTGTGTGTGTAAGTTTTTTTGTGTGTGTAAATTTTTTTTTTTTTGTATATTTTTTTTTGTGCGTAAGTTTTTGTGTGTGTGTGTTTGTTTTTGTGTGTGTGTATTTGTTCTTTTGTTTTTAAGTTTTTTTGTGTTTGTGTAATTTTTTTTGTGTTTTTAATTTTTCTTTTGCTTTTAATATTTTGTGTATGTGTAAGGTCTGGTGTGTGTGTGTAATTTTGTATTTGTGTGTAATTTTTTGTGTGTGTGTAAGTTTTTGTGTAATAAGTTTTTGTGTGTGTGTAAGTTTTTGTTTGTGTTTAAGTTTTTGTGTGTGTAAGTTTTTGTGTGTGTGTAAGTTTTTTGTGCGTGTGTAAGTTTTTGTGTGTGTATGTGAGTTTTTCGTGTGTGTAGGTTTTTGTGTGTATGTAAGTTTTTGTGTGTATGTAGTGTGTGTTTAAGTTTTTGTGTGTGTAAGTTTTTGTGTGTGTGTAAGTTTTTGTGCATGTGTAAGTTTTTGTGTGTGTGTAAGTTTTTGTGTGTATGTAAGTTTTTTGTGTGTGTAAGTTTTTGTGTGTATGTAATTTTTGTGTGTATGTAAGTTTTTGTGTGTGTGTAAGTTTTGTGTGTGTGTGTAAGTTTTTGTGTGTGTGTGTGTAAGTTTTGTGTGTGTGTAAGTTTTTGTGTGTGTGTAAGTTTTATGTGTGTGTGTGTGTGTGTGTGTAAGTTTTTTTGTGTGTGTAAGTTTTTGTGTGTGTGTAAGTTTTTGTGTGTGTGTGTAGTTTTGTGTGTGTGTGTTAGTTTTTGTGTGTGTGTTAGTTTTTGTGTGTTTTTTATTTTTTGTGTGTGTGTCTGTTGTTGTGTGTCTTTTTTTTTTTGTGTGTGTGTAAGTTTTTGTGTGTGTGTAAGTTTTTTTGTGTGTGTAAGTTTTGTGTGTGTGTAGTTTCGTGTGTGTGTAAGTTTTATGTGTGTGTGTGTTTGTGTGTGTGTGTGTGTGTGTGTGTTTTGTGTGTGTGTAAGTTTTTGTGTGTGTGTGTAGTTTTTGTGTGTGTGTAAGTTTTGTGTGTGTGTGTGTTTATGTGTGTGTGTGTGTGTGTGTAAGTCTATTGTGTGTGTGTAAGTTTTGTGTGTGTGTGTATTTTTGTTTTTTTTTTTTTTTTTTTGTGTGTGTGTTTGTGTTTGTGTGTGTGTATGTTTGTTTGTGTTTGTATGTTTTTGTGTGTGTGTAAGTTTCTTTGTGTGTAAGTTTTTGTGTGTGTGTAGTTTGCGTGTGTAAGTTTTTTGTGTGTATGTGTAAGTTTGTTTTTGTATGCTGGTTTTTGTGTGTGTGTATTTTTTTGTGTTTGTGCGTAAGTGTTTTTTTGTGTGTAAGTTTTTATGTGTGTGTAATTTTTTATTTGTGTATGTTTTGTGTGTGTGTAAGTTTTTGTGTGTGTGTTAGTTTTTGTATGTGTAAGTTTTTGCGTTTGTGTGTAGTTTATGTGTGTGTGTAAGTTTTTGTGTGTGTTTTTATTTTTTTGTGTGTGTTTTTTATTTTTTTTGTGTGTGTTAGTTTTTGTGTGTGTGTAATCTTTTGTGTGTGTGTATGCTGTTGTGTGTGTGTAAGTTTTTTTTTGTGTGTGTAAGTTTTTGTGTGTGTGTATGTTTTTTTGTGTGGGTGTATTTTTGTTCGTTTTTTTTTTTTTTTTGTTGTGTTGTTGTTTTTGTGTGTGTGTAAGTTTTTTTTGTGTGTGTATTGAATTGTGTGTGTGTATTTTTTTGTGTGTGTGTAATTTATTGTGTGTGTGTAAGTTTTTGTGTGTGTGTGTATGTTTGTGTGTGTGTGTAATTTGTTGTTTTTGTGTAAGATTTTGTGTGTGTGTAAGTTTTTGTGTGTGTGCAAGTTTTTGTGTGTGTGTAAGTTTTTTTGTGTGTGTAAGTTTTTGTGTGAGTGTGTGTAAGCTTTTGTGTGTGTGTGAGTTTTTGTGTGTGTACCCATGTCAATTCTATTTTCCTAAAATAATATAAAAATGTCCACTTCAATTCAGATTTTTCTCAAACAGATGAAAGAATTTAAAATACTGTTCTAAATTTTTCATAGAAGATAGAAAAGTTCAAGTTCTCTTCTGAATTTTACCAAAGAACATAATTAAATTCTAATTTCTCCAGAGAAAATAAAAATCTTCCACTTCAGTTTTATGTTCACAAAGACATGAAAAATTTTAAGTTCACTTCTAAATTTTTCAGTAGAAGATAGGAAAAGTTATACTATGATTCTGATTATTTTCAATGAAGATAAAAAGTTTCACTTTAATTCTAAATTTTCTTAAATTCAATTCCAACCTTTCTCAAAGATATGAAAAAATTTAAAGTTCTGTTCCAAATATTTTCCCAGAAGAAGAAAAGTTCAACTTTGATTCTGAATTTTCTCAATGAAAATGAAATAAGTTATTGATCAATTCTATTTTTCTAAAATAATATAAAATTTTACACTTCAATTAAGATTTTTCTCAAAGAGATGAAAAAATTTAAAATACTGTTCCAAATTTTTCTTACAAGATAGAAAAGTTCAAGTTCTTATCTGAATTTTACAAAAGAACATAATTCAATTCTAATTTCTCCAGAGAAAATAAAAAGCTTCCACTTCAGTTTTAAGTTGACCAAGACATAAAAATTTAAAGTTCAGTTCTAAATTTTTCCGTAGAAGATAGGAAAAGTTATACTATGATTGTGATTATTTTCCGTGAAGATGAAAAGTTTCACTTTAATTCTAAATTTTCTTAAATTCAGTTCCGACTTTTCACATAGAGATGAAAAAATTTAAAGTTTTGTTCCAAATTTTTCATTGAAGATAGGAAAAGTTATACTTTGATAGTTAATATTCAAGTTCTCTTCTGATTTTTACCTAAGAACACAATTCAATTCTAATTTCTCCAGAGACAATAAAAAGCTTCCACTTCAGTTTTAAGTTCACAAAGACATAAAAAATTTAAAGTTAAGTTCTAAATTTTTCCGTAGAAGCTATGAAAAGTTATACTATGATTTTGATTATTTTCTATGAAGATAAAAAGTTTCACTTTAATTCTAATTTTTCTTAAATTCAATTCTGACTTTTCTCAATGAGATGAAAAAATTTAAAGCTCTGGTCCAAATATTTTCCCGGAAGAAGAAAAGCTCAACTTCGATTCTGAATTTTCTCAATGAAAATGAAATAAGTTATTGATCAATTCTATTTTCCCAAAATAATATAAAGTTTCCACTTCACTTCAGATTTTTCTCAAAGAGATGAAAAAATTTTGAATACTGTTCTAAATTTTTCATAGAAGATAGAAAAATTCAAGTTCTATTCTGAATTTTACCAAAGAACACAATTCAATTCTAATTTCTCCAGAGAAAATAAAAATCTTCCACAGATTATTTTCCATGAAGATAACAAAAATTTTCCATAGAAGATAGGAAAAGTTATACTATGATTGTGATTATTTTCTATGAAGATAAAAGTTTCACTTCAATTTTAAATTTTCTCAAAGAAGTGAAGAAAAGTTCAACCTCGATTCTGAATTTCCGCAATGAAAATGAAATAAGTTATTGATCAATTCTATTTCCCCAAAATAATATAAAAAATTTCCACTTCAGTTCAGATTTTTCTCAAACAGATGAAAAATTTTTAAATACAGTTCCAAATTTTTTCATAGAAGATAGAAAAGTTCAAGTTCTCTTCTGAATTTTACCAAAGAACATAATTCAATTCTAATTTCTCCAGAGAAAATAAAAAGCTTCCACGTCAGTTTTAAGTTCACCAAGACACAAAAAATTTAAAGATCAGTTCTAAATTTTTCCATAGAAGATAAGAAAAGTTATACTATGATTTTGATTATTTTCATGAAGATAAAAAGTTTCACTTTAATTCTAAATTTTCTTAAATTCAATTCCGACCTTTTTCAAAGATATGAAAAAATTTAAAGTTCTGTTCCAAATATTTTTCCGGAAGAAGAAAAGTTCAATTTCGATTCTGAATTTTCTCAATGAAAATGAAATAAGGTATTGATCAATTCTATTTTCCTAAAATAATATAAAATTTTCCACTTCAATTCAGATTTTTCTCAAAGAGATGAAAAAATTTAAAAAATTGTACCAAATTTTTCATAGAAGATAAGAAAAGTTATACTTTGATTGTGAATATTCTTCATGAAGGTATGGAACTCCACTTTAATTCTGAGTTTTCTCGAAGAAGTGCAAAATGTACAAGTTCTCTTCTGAATTTTCTTAGAGAAGAGAAAAAAGTTAGCTCAATTCTGAAATTTAGCATTGAAAATGAAAAAGCTTCCATTTCAGTTCCTAATTTCTCAAAGACATAAAAAATTTAAAGTTCAATTCTAAATTTTTCCTTAGAAGATAGGAATGGCTATACTATGATTGTGATTATTTACCATGAAGATAAAAGTTTCACTCTATTTCTAATTTTTCTTAAATTCAGTTCATTCATCTAACCACCACAAACAATAGGTTAGGTTAGGTATAAATAAATATTAATAAATAATGAGAAACATTTCTCAATGTTTAAGTTAGGTTAGGTTAGGTAAACTTATCACGAGCCCTCATGATAAGCTAACCTAACCTAACTTAAACATGATAAAAAAATTAAATTAGGTTAGGTTAGGCTAGATTAAGTTAGGTTTAAGTTAGGTTAGGTTTGGTTTGCCTCCGGACGTGCGCGTACGTAGGCTCACCTATCCTAACCTAACCTAACCTAACCTAACTTAATCTAGCCTAACCTAACCTAATTTAATCTTTTTACCATGTTTAAGTTAGGTTAGGTTAGCTTATCATGAGCGCTCGTGATAAGTTTACCTAACCTAACCTAACTTAAACATGGAGAAATGTTTCTAATTATTTATTAATATTTATTTATACCTAACCTAACCTAACCTATTGTTTTTGGTGGTTAGATGAATGAACTGAATTTAAGAAAAATTAGAAGCAAAGTGAAACTTTTTATCTTCATGGTAAATAATCACATACATTGTATAACCATTCTTATCTTCTAAGGAACAATTTAGAATTAAACTTTAAATGTTTTATACCTTTGAGAAATTAGTAACTGAAATGGAAGCTTTTTCATTTTCAATTCTAAATTTCCGAATTGAGTTAACTTTTTTTCTCTTCTCTAAAAAAATTCAGAAGAGAACTTGTAAATTTTGCACTTCTTCGAGAAAACTCAGAATTAAATTGGAGCTCCATATCTTCCTGAAGAATATTCACAATCAAAGTATAACTTTTCCTATCTTCTATGAAAAATTTGGAACAATGTTTTAAATTTTTTCATCTTTTTGAGAAAAATCAGAATTGAAGTGGTAAATTTTATATTATCTTAGGAAAATAGAATTGATCAATAACTTATTTCATTTTCATTGAGAAAATTCAGAATTGGAATTGAACTTTTCTTCTTCCTAACAAATATTTGGAACAGAACTTTAATTTTTTTCATCTCTTTGAGACAGGTTGGACTTTAATTTAAGAAAATTTAGAATTAAAGTGAAACTTTTTATCTTCATGAAAATAATCAAAATCATAGTATAACTTTTCTTATCTTCTATGGAAAAATTTAGAACTGAACTTTAAATTTTTTATGTCTTGGTGAACTTAAAACTGACGTGGAAGCTTTTTATTTTCTCTGGAGAAATTAGAATTGAATTATGTTATTTTGTAAAATTCAGAAGAGAACTTGAACTTTTCTATCTTCTATGAAAAAATTTGGAACTGTATTTAAAATTTTTTCATCTGTTTGAGAAAAATCTGAACTGAAGTTGAAATTTTTTTTATTATTTTGGGGAAATAGAATTGATCAATAACTTATTTCATTTTCATTGCGAAAATTCAGAATAGGAGTTGAACTTTTCTTCACTTCTTTGAGAAAATTTAAAATTGAAGTGAAACTTTTTATCTTCATTTAAAATAATCACAATCATTGTATAACTTTTCCTATCTTCTATCGAAATTTTTTTTTATCTTCATGGAAAATAATCTGTGGAAGCTTTTTATTTTCTATGTAGAAATTAGAATTGAATTGTGTTCTTTGCTAAAATTCAGAAGAGAACTTGAACTTTTCTATCTTCTATGAAAAATTTGGAACAGTATTTAAAATTTTTTCATCTCTTTGAGAAAAATCTAAACTGAAGTGGAAACTTTTTATATTATTTTGGGAAAATAGAATTGATCAATAACTTATTTCATTTTCAGTGAGAAAATTCAGAATCGAAGTTGAACTTTTCTTCGTCCGGGAAAATATTTGGAACATAACTTTAATTTTTTTCATCTCATTGAGAAAGGTCGGAACTGAATTTAAGAAAATTTAGAATTAAAGTGAAACTTTTTATCTTCATAGAAAATAATCACAATCATAGTATAACTTTTCCTATCTTCTAAGGAAAAATTTTGAACTGAACTTTAAATTTTTTAAGTCTTGGTGAACTTAAAACTGAAGTGGAAGCTTTTTATATTCTCTGGAGAAATTAGAATTGAATTGTGTTCGTTGGTAAAATTCAGAAGAGAACTTGAATATTCACGATCAAAGTATAACTTTTCCTATCTTCAATGAAAAATTTGGAACAGAACTTTAAATTTTTTCATCTCTATGTGAAAAGTCGGAACTGAGTTTAAGAAAATTTAGAATTAAAGTGAAACTTTTCATCTTCACGGAAAATAATCACAATCATAGTAAAACTTTTCCTATCTTCTACGGAAAAATTTAGAACTGAACTTTAAATTTTTTATGTCTTGGTCAACTTCAAACTGAAGTGGAAGCTTTTTATTTTCTCTGGAGAAATTAGAATTGAATTATGTTCTTTGGTAAAATTCAGATGAGAACTTGAACTTTTCTATCTTGTAAGAAAAATTTGTAACTGTATTTTAAATTTTTTAATATCTTTGATAAAAATATGAATTTAAGTGTAAAATTTTATATTATTTTAGGAAAATAGAATTGATCAATAACTTATTTCATTTTCATTGAGAAAATTCAGAATCTAAGTTGAACTTTTCTTCTTACGGAAAAATATTTGGAAAAGAACTTTAAATTTTTTCATATCTTTGAGAAAGGTCTGAATTGAATTTAAGAAAATTTAGAATTAAATTGAAACTTTTTATCTTCATGGAAAATAATCTGTGGAAGCTTTTTATTTTTTCTAGAGAAATTAGAATTGAATTGTGTTCTTTGGTAAAATTCAGAAGAGAAATTGAACTTTTCTGTCTTCTATGAAAAATTTTGAACAGTATTTTAAATTTTTTCATCTCTTTGAGAAAAATCAGAACTGAAGTGGAAAATATTTATATTATTTTGGGAAAATAGAATTGATCAATAAATTATTTCGTTTTCATTGATAAAATTCAGAATCGAAGTTGAACTTTCCTTCTTCCAGGAAAATATTTGGAATAGAATTTTAAATTTTTTCATCTCTTTGAGAAAGGTCGGAACTGAATTTAAGAAAATTTAGAATTAAAGTGAAACTTTTTATCTTCATGGAAAATAGTCACAATCATAGTATAACTTTTCCTATCTTCTACGGTAAAATTCAGAACTGAACTTTAAATTTTTTATGTCTTGGTGAACTTAAAACTGAAGTGGAAGCTTTTTATTTTCTCTGGAGAAATTAGAATTGAATTATGTTCTTTGGTAAAATTCAGAAGAGAACTTGAACTTTTCTATCTTCTATGAAAAATTTGGAACAGTATTTTAAATTTTTTCATCTCTTTGAGAAAAATCTGAACTGAAGTGGAAATTTTTATATTATTTTGGGAAAATAGAATTGATATGGGTACACACACAAAAACTCACACACACACAAAAGCTTACACACACACACACACACAAAAACTTACACACAAAAAAAAAACTAACACACACACAAAAACTTACACACACACAAAAACTTACACACACACACAAAATTAAAAACAAACACAAAAAAAAAAAAAAACAAAAAAAAAAAAAAAAAAAAACAATATAAAAATAAAAAATAATCAAAAAAAAAAAAACAATATAAAAAAAAAAAAATACAAAAAAAAACCAAAAAAAACTTATAAAAAAAAAAAAAAAAAAACACACAAAAAAACTTACACACAAAAAAAAACTTACACCCACACAAAAAAACTTACACACACACAAAAACATACACACACAAAAAAAAACTTACACACACACAAATACTTACGCACACATAAAAACTTACACACACACATAAACTTACACACACAAAAAAACTTACACACACACACAAAAAAACTTACACACACAAACAAACTAACACACACAAAAAAACTAAAACACACACAAAAAAACTTACACACACACAAAAAATTACACACAAAAAAAAACATAAACAAACACAAAAACTTAAAAACACACGAAAACTTAAAAACACACAAAAACTTACACACACACAAAAACTTACACACACACAAAAACTTACACACACACAAAAACTTACAAACACACAAAACTTAGACACACACAAAAACTTAAACACACACAAAAAAACTTACACACACACACAAAAACTTAAACACACAAAAAAACTGACACAATAAAAAAAAATAACACACACAAAAAAAATAACCCAAAAAAAAAAACTTACACACACAAAAACTTACACAAACAAAAAAAAACTTACACACACAAAAAAAAATACAAACACACAAAAACTTACACACATCAAAACATACAAACACACAATGACAAACACACACACACACACACACATAAACTTACATTCACACACAGAAACTTACACACACACAAAAACTTACACACACACACAAAAACTTACACACACACACACACAAAAACTTACACACACATACAAAAACTTACTCACACACAAAAACTTACACACACATAAAAACTTACACACACAATAAAACTTAAACACACAAAAAAACTTACACTCACAAAAAAAATTACACGAACCAACACACATACACACACACACAAAAACTTAAGCAACAAAAAACATTATTACAAACAAATGAAAAAATACACAAACACAAAAAAAAAACTTACACAAAAAAAAAAAAATAAACAAAAAAAAAAACTTACACACACACAAAAACTAACAAGCACCCATAAAATAAAAACAACAAAAAAAACTAAAGAAACAACAAAAAAAAAATAAAAACAAAAAAATTACACACAAACAAAAAATTAAACATTCACAAAAAAACTTACACACACACAAAAACTTACACACAGAAAAAAAAACACAAACAACACAAAAAAATATAATTTATTTAAATAAAAACTTACTAACTATAAATACATATTAAAAATTCCTCAACAAAAAATACAAAAAAAAAAAAATTACACACACACAAAAACTTACACACAAAAAAACTAACACAAACAAAAAAAAAAAAAAAAACATAAAAAACAAAAAAAAAAAAAACAAAAAAACTACCTAAATAACAAACATAAAAATTAAAAAAAAAAAAAAAATAAAAAAAAATAAAAAAATAAACACACACAAAAACTTACACACACACAAAAACTTACACACACACAAACAAACTAACACACACACAAAAACTTACTAACACAAAGAAACTTACATACAAACAAAAAAAACTTACACACACGCAAAAACTTACACACACACACACAAAAACTTACACACACACAAAAACTTACAAACACACAAAATATAACACACACACACAAAAAAACTTACACAAACACAAAAAATTACACATACACAAAAAATTACACACACACAAAAAAAAACTAAGACACACAAAAAAACTTAGACACACAAAAAAACTTACACACACACAAAAACTTACACACACACAAAAACGTATACACACAAAAACATACACACACACAAACACTTAAACGCAAAAAAAATATATAAAAAAAAAAAAAAACTAAAAAACACACAAAAAATATCACAAAAAAAAAATATTACACACACAAAAAAAAACTTACACACAAAAACAAAATTACACACACACAAAAAATTACACAAACAAAAAAACATTCCCATACACAAAAACTTACATACACACACAAAACTTACACACAAAAAAAAAAAAACAAAAAAAAAAAATCTTAAACACAAAAAAAAAATAAAACACACACAAAATATTACACACACATAAAATAAAACACACACAATTACTTTCACACACACACACACACACACACAAAAAAAAAAACACACACACAAACTAAAACACACACAAAAAAAAAAACACACACTCAAAAACAAACACACACACAAAAAAACTTACACACACATACAAAAAATTACGCACACACAAAAACTTACACACACATAAACACTTACACACACACGAAAACTTACACACACATAAGAACTTACAAACACACAGAAATACTTAAACACACACAAAAAATTACACACACACACACACAAAAACTTACAAAAACACAAAAAAACTAACAAACAAACAAAAACTTACACACACACAAAAAAAAACTTACATACACACAAAAACTTAAACACACACAAAACTTACACACACACAAAAACTTACATACACACAAAAACTTACATACACACAAAAACATTACACACACAAAAAACTTACATACACAAAAAAAACTTACACACACACAAAAACTTACACATGCACAAAAAAACTTACACACACACAAAAACTTACACACACAAAAACTTAAACACACAATACATACACAAAAAAACTTACATACACACAAAAACATTACACACAAAAAAAACTTAAATACAAACAAAAAAACTAACACACGCACAAAAAAACTAACACACACACAAAAACTAACACACACAAAAACTTACACACACACACAAAGTAACAAACACACAAAAACTTATTACACACACACTTAAACACACACAAAAACTTACACAAACAGAAAAACTTACACACACACACGAAAACTAACACACACAAAAAAACTAACACACACAAAAAAAATTACACACACACAAAAACTTACACACACACAAAAAAACTTACACACACAAAAAAACTTACAAACACACAAAAAAAAACAGACACACAAAAAAAAAACTTAAACACAAAAAAAAACTTAAACACACAAACAAAAAAATAAACACACAAAAAAAATTAAATACCCACAAAAAATTAAATACACACAAAAACCTTACACAAACAAAAAAACTTACACACACACAAAAAACTTACACACACAAAAAAACTTACACACGCACAAAAAAAACTTACACACACACTAAAACTTACACACACAAAAACTTAAACACACACAAAAACTTACACACACACAAAAAATTATTACAAACACATACAAAAAATAAAATTTTATATTATTTTAGTAAAATAGAATTTATATGTGCACACACAAAAAAACTCGCACACACACAAAAACTTACACACACACACAAACAAAAACTCTAAGCTAAGACTCTAAGCTAAAAACTCTAAATTCTTAACTAAAACTAAACTAAACTATAACTCTAACTGAAACTCAAAGGTAAAACATCAAACTCTTAACTAAAATTAAACTAAAATAGAACTATAAAAAAAACTATAATCTAATACTCTAAGATAAAAATATAAACTATTAAATAAAACTAAACTAAACTAGAACTTCAATAAAAACTCTAAGTTAAAAACTCTAAACTCTTAAATAAAACTAAACTAGAACTCTAACTGAAACTCATAGGTAAAAAAATCAAACTCTTAGCTAAAATTAAACTAAACTAGAACTCTAACAAAAAAAAATCTAAGCTAAAATTCTAAAATCTTAACTAAAACTAAACTAAACTAGAACTCAAATTAAAACTCTAAGCTAAGACTCTAAGGTAAAACACCAAACTCTTAACTAAAACTAAACTAAAACTCTAACTGAAACTAAAAAGTAAAAAAATCAAACTCTTAACTAAAATTAAACTAAAATATAAATATAACAAAAAAACTCTAATCTAAGACTAAGCTAAAACTCTAAACTCTAAAATAAAATAAAAATAAACTAGAACTCTAACAAAAACTCTAAGATAAGACTCTAAGCTAAATCTCTAAATTATTAACTAAAACTAAACTAAACTAAAACTTAATCAAAAACTCTAAGCTAAGACTCTAATCTAAAAACTCTAAAATCTTAACTAAAACTAAACTAAACTAGAACTCTAACTGAAACTTAAAGGTAAAACATCAAACTCTTAACTAAAATTAAACTAAACTAGAACTCTAACAAAAACTCTAAGCTAAGACTCTAAGCTAAAACTCTAAACTATTAACTAAAACTAAACTAAACTAGAACTTCAACAAAAACTCTAATCTAAAAACTCTAAACTCTTAACTAAAACTAAACAAGAACTCTAACTGAAACTCAAAGGTAAAACATCAAACTCTTAACTAAAATTAAAGTAAACTATAACTCTAACAAAAAGCGGCGCATCCCTGCGGCGCATCCCTGCGGCGCATCCCTGCGGCGCATCCCTGCGGCGCTTCCCCCGACCCGCGGCGCCTCCCCCTGCGGCGCATCCCCATGCGGCGCATTCCTGCCCCGCGGCGCTTCTCAGGCCCGGGGGACCTTTGAGGACCGGAGGGAGGGCCTCTGGGGTCCGGGGTGCCCTTTGGGGGTCCGGGGGCCCTTTGAGGACCAGAGGAGGGCCTTTGAGGGTCTGAGTAGGGCGTTTGGGGGGCTGGGGCTCTTTGGGAGCTTAGGGGGACCTTTGAGTACCGGGGCTTCCTTCGGGGTTAGGGTGGGGGATCGGAACCCTTTGGGGTTGGGGTAGAGGACCTGACAACCCTGTTCAAATGGAACTTGTGTATTATAACGACCACAGAGTTTGACCCTCAAATTCTCTTCTAAAACCTTTCCTAAAATCTTCTTTTAAAATGTCTCTATCTGTTTCGCCGAAATAATCCCATAACCTGTCTAAAACAGTTTCGCCCAAATAATTCCTAAACATAATTCAGCGTGTTCCTTTTGTTTTTGGCATCTCTGCGCTAATGCATTTCAAATTAATAAGAAACCTGACTCCCGCGCAAAAACAATTCATCGCTAAGATGTTTCTTGGAGAATTGTTTCCATGGCCTTTGGTTACTAATATCCTTTGGAGTTCGACCAAAAGAGTTGTTTCCGAGGCAAAGACATTAATGACTTGGATCTATTCCTGGAGAATCGTTTCTAGGCGAAAATTTTTAAAGTCTGACAGATGATGTCATTGATTGATTGATCTGTCAAGAAAGGGGGAATTAATTTGTTGTTTCTAAGGGGAATTATTGATTCACGATAGGTGAATTGAGGTCGACAGCACAGGTGTTCCAAATGGGTGCTACTCGTGACAGGACCACGTGGTTTATGGTTTTAAAAGTGAGAAAATTCCTGTTTTTTCATTCTCAGTGAGAAAACCATAAACCACGTGGTTCTGTTCGGATTCAATAAGGCCCTTCTACTGACGGCCCCTTTCATATGCGGAATAATTTCTGTTCGTTTTAAGTTTTAATGTTGCTCCTTACTTTCAGTAAAAAAAACTTGTTTTTTTTATTTATCTTTACAAGTAAAACTGGTGTAATTTGTTTATGAAAAAATTAAGTTGCAGACTTTTTTTTCATTTTCTTTTCTGTAAAAACACAACAACTGTCAAAATGGAGCGAGCTGTCGTCAACATGACCAAAAAAGGAAGATGGAAAATATTTAAGGTCACATGGGTGTCAGTTTGTTAAGCATCCTGAGATTGTATGGCAATTATGTAGGATAAGTGTATGAGTATGTCATACTTCCTTAAGTGTATGACACTCATGTGATCCTTCTAAAAACTATCTATTTTGTAAAACCTGTCTGAAAATTAGAACGTAAGTTGTTTTAAATGGTGTCTCTGACTGAATTGAATAAAAAGGAAAGCCAAATAAAATTACAGCCTAAATCAAACACAGTTACCCAGAACAAAAGATCAGCTGCTACACCGTCAAACCCCACTTAAAGTGTTACCCGTAAGAGGTAAAAAAAATGTAAAGAATACGGCATTTGACTTTACAGTCCCTACCGGTGGTGTTGATCTCTGTTTCTTGGACCTTCAGCTAGGAAGTGCAATTTGGGGGCCAACCATCCTGTGCTTTCGCACACCCATCCTGTTTACCTTCCCCAGATTTCTCTAGGTACCCATTTAAAGCTGGATGGACTCTGGCTGAGCTTACAGAGTTACGCCACTGACCCCCGTCGTAAACTAATTAATTCTATTCACTAGGATTCGAACCCTCGCCCTCTCGGATAATGAATCCTATGTTCAGCGCACAAATCCACCTGGCTAGGACGGCTTTAACAGGTAAAGTGCTAGCTATAATTATTGAAAATAATAAATTTTTAGTTTTTCTGCTTAAAACTGGATCATATTTGTAATATTTACTGAAAATTAGTCAAATAATTGGAACTAGCAATTGGATATACTTTGCATTTTAGTAAGTTTTTACTAAAACACAGTGGACACTATACGGTACAGGTAGTGAGGAAAGAGGAGTGGCCCCATCACCCCATCAACAGCCAGATCATGGCTGTTGCTGCAACCATGAAGTACAATGGCTATATCGGACTTGGGCGGAATGCATCCCATTGTTTTGTCTGTTTTAGAAATAAGTTTTACCTCTCTGGGGCTAAAAGAGGTCGTCCTAGATTGTTCACAATTTATTGTAATTTACTTTTTTTCTAGACGAGAGGTTGAAGTGAAGAAAATAAATACCACAAAAGCTATAAGGAGAGCACTAACACCAAGCATTAGTAGGAGAGGTTCCTTTAATAATCTAGGAAAGGTAAGGTCATTTCACTCTTAATTGCCATTTAACCTTAAAGCAAAAAAAGATGATAGATCTAAATGAATGAATAAATGTTTGTTCCAAAACGACTACTCACAAGCTCAATTGGTTGATTTGGAGCTACCCTCAAATAAACACAAATATTAAAAGTAGCACAAGCAATAGCTACATAAAATACTGTCATAATTTGCATAAGGAAATTAGGTGAATTAAAAACCAATCTTTAGTGTTTATCCCTCCTTCTATTATCAAAATTTAAACGAGTTTTTAAATTTGACTGAAAAAAACAGTCGAAGAGCATATAAGCTATGTTGCATTTGTTGCAATGTTGTCACATAAAGATAATTCGCTAATCACAAAGTTTTATTTTGAATTATATGTGAATGTTAAGTTTCTGTATTGAATAGATAAGACATCAAATGAGAATAGAGAATCAAAACTGAATTTATGTCCTTGGAAGTGTTTTACAATATTGTCTTCGAGATATTTAGTCAAAAACTCATTTAAAGACATTCGAAAAATATAGTTTTTATAGATAAAAAAAAGAAAAAACACAATATATATCCACTGTTTGCCGGTGTTTTCACTTTCAGTATTCACAAAATTAAGCTTAGTTTACTATTATGCCAATTTAGTGAAAACTATATGTATTTTTTCACTCTGCTTTTTTTTAATTTGTCAAAACATTGTTAAAAATGAGAAAAACTAAAATATTGCAACAATAATCAACATGACTGCACAGAACATATTATAATAAACTGAATATTTAATATATAATGATATTTATTCCTGTAAATCTCATCAATTCAAGATTCAAAATTTTATTTAACAAAATTTGTTTACTTTTTTATTTTACAATTATAAAAGAAAAATATAGTTGGTTTTCAGTAAAGCGCAAATTACACAATAACCGTTAGATGGCTTAGAGGGGGGCAATAGCCATACTCGTGTTTGCAACAATTTCTGTCCGTTTCAAGTTTGACTTGATAGTTCGTTCTAATCTTTACCCGCTTTATGATTTATTTATATAAGGGTCCGTTATCTATCTTTGATGTGATTATTTATGTTAATTTTAACTTGTTTTGGCTTTTTATTTGTTCATTGGCAATAATTTATGGTCGTTTTTGTTTGAAATATTAAAAGACTATTTCTGTCCATCTTGTGTTTTCATATGGCATTTTGCTTACTTTAAAATATTTGGTTTTTGGGAAAATTTCGAAAATATTAAATCGTTTTCTTTTTTTGCCAAAATTTGATGATATTGTTGATACTAAAAATATTTTTTCATGTTTATGTCATTTTGAAAACCTAAATACAGATAGTGTCTTTAAATTTAGCTAAACATCCCCCTCAACATTCTTCAAAAGTTTAAAGTTACACATACGCATTTTTTAAAGCCTGGCTAAATACAATATCTTGTTATTTAGTTTGAAATTCCTCTCAATATACCCGAAAGTCTCAAATTCCCCTCAACCTGAAAGCCTCAAATCAATACCCTTAGCCATTTTTGAATATATAACACATACACCATTTAGGAAACCTTGATGCACACAGCGCCGTTTGATTTAGCTTAGCAACCCTCTGAGCATTCCCTGAAACTATATCCTTAATATTTCTTGTTAGTTACATCCTTTTGAGAACCTGGATGCAAATAGTATCTTTTGATTTAATTTAACATCCCCCTCAAGTTTATTTATGGTGATTACTGTTATTTTTAAGTTTGACTTGGATATTCATTTCATTTTCTGCTTTTCATGTGTTCATGTGTTCGATAACAATCACTATAGTTCGTCTTAAGTTTGTCTTATCATTTTGATTTAATTCTGTATTTTTTATGAATTGACATCGCTTCTTACTTTGTATGAATAAAAAACAAGCTTTTTTTTAACTGAAAGTAGGGAGTGACATTAAAACTTAAAACGAACAGAAATTATTCCGTATGTAAAAGGGGCTGTCCCCTCTTCAACGCCTCGCTCTTTAAGCTAAAGTTTTCTATTGTTTAAAAAGAATAGAGTTGTGAGAAAGGGTCAAACTTTAGCGCAAAGAGCGAGGCATTGAGGAGGGGACAGCACCTTTCACATACGGAATAATTTCTGTTCGTTTTAAGTTTTAATATTGATCCTTACTTTCAGTTAAAAAACTTGTTTTTTTATTTAATTTTTGAAAGTTTTTGAATTAATGCAGGTTTTGATTCTGGCTCACTGTACATGAATAATTAGAACAAAATTTTCATATTAATTTTACTTTTTATGAGATATGAGATATACATTTATTAAAAAAGAAAACAAACACTATTTGCCTTTCGCCTGCCAAGAAAGGCAATAAGCTTGAAAGGGCAAGCGAGGTTATAACTCTCAGCTAATTAAAGTAGAATTCATACCTTTCTAATCAACACACAAGAAACTCATCTGATGAAGGAAAAAAAGGAAAAAATGGAGAAAGAGGAAAAGACAAGTAGATAGAAAAAAAAGCAAAGTAAATCTGGGAAATACCTTAAATAGAATGACAACCTAGCTTAACAACAAATTCACCCACGAAATAAAAGAAACTTCTTTGCCTGTGACTTAAAAACCTGAAGACTCCAGGTGTATTTTCACACACTCAGGTATTATATTCCAAACATGGGGACCATAATGGCGAATCACAAAAGATGTCCAAGTGGTGCTCCTAAACTCATGAGTTAACTTATCAGCTTTTCTTGTATTAAGATCATGAAGGTCTCTATTAAAAGTAAAAAGATTTTCAAACTCAGGGGTGAGCAGCTGATTCAAATATTTATACGAGAAAATCGCGACTTGGTAATCTCGAATTTGAGATACATCCATTAACTTATTCTTTTTAAAATGCTCATGAGCAGGAACCTCATCAGAATCATCAAATACAGATAATAATTTTACAGCTCTATTCTGAAGTTTTTGTACTCTTTTGAAACATGTTACAAAATTACTTACCCATATAGAGCATCCGTAGCTAATATATGGGTAAAATATAGAAACATAAATAATTTTCAGAATCTTTTTTGGGACTAGATTTTTAATTCTTCTCATCACCCCAAGGCCTCTGCTTAATTTTTCAGCTATTGCACTTGAATAGTTTTTCCACGACAGGTTTTCATCAATTAAAAACCCCAAATACTTCGTTGTTGCTACTCTCTTTATCACATTTATATGATTATATGATTATTTTATATGATTAAATGGCTTTCTCGAAAGTTGTTTAATTTTATTTACGAACGTATTTATTAGTAATAAATATACGTAACTTACGAATTAACATACGTAACAAACTTCTCTATTCATATATTTCTAGTACGTATATTAGGGGTTTTTTCCAATTCTTTAATTTTGTTCAAATTATTTAAAAATGACCCCTTAATCACAAAGGTCGTTAATTAGAATAAATAGCTCTTATCAAAGTACTAAAAAATATTTGGCTTAAAGAGTGGGGTATTGACTAGGGGGCGAAACCAATCATATACGTAATAATTGTTGTTTGTTTTAAGTTTTGATGTTGCTCATTACTTTCAGTTACTTTCAGTTGAGCGTGGGAGGGGGCCTAGTTGCCCTCTATTTTTTGATCACTTAAAAAGGGCACTAGAACTTTTAATTTCTGTTTGAATGAGCCCTCCCATAATATTATAGGACCACTGGGTCAATACGATTACCCTTCTGGCAAAAAATATAAAAATTCCATCTTCTTCTGGCAAAAATTATAAAATTCCACATTTTTCCATATAGGAGCTTAAAACCTCTACAGTAGGGTTCTCTTATACGTTGAATCTAATGGTGTAATTTTCATTAAGGCTCTATAACTTTTAGGGGGTGTTTCCCTCTTTTTCAGAAAATCAGGCAAATTTTCTCAGGCGCTGAACTTTTGATGGGTATGACTAAACTTGAGAAAACTTATATATTTGAAATCACCATTAAAATTTGCTTGTTTTAATGTATCTATTGGTATCTATTGGAAAAAAATTTAGTTTTTTAGAGTTTCGGTCAGGCTACTATTGAGCCTTACTTGGTATTTTAGAACTTTGTCTTCTAAGAGTTTATTTTATTTAATATAAAGAAGGAACTTTAGTTTAAAACTCAAAAGGAAATTTATTATGAAATGGTAGTTCAGGGCTTTGACTAAAAATTGGGAACCCCACCTACTTTGCACATATGAAGCACATATGGCCAAGGATCTTTAGACCTTGGACATTCCAAAAAAGGAAAGTTTTTGCAACGTCTCCCTTCTTCCTTTCTTTGTTTTCCGTTTCATTTGTGTTTATTGCTTCTTTGAGAGAGACATCCATATTTTTTTTCTCTCTCTTTTTTTTTACCAAATGCACCAAGGCTTTCTTCTTAGTTTCTTCTAAAGGGTTTTATAATTTGCAGCACAAATCATCGTTTGACTGTCAAGATTCAAACAAAAATGATTCACGCTCCATATCAATGACTGATGAATTTGGATTGTGTAGTGGATATGAGATTTTTTAAAACCAAATTGTAATTTTTCTACTTGTGTAAATAGTTGATCAGGGTTAGTAATTTTCTAGTGTTTTGTTTTAATCCTTATTTTTCCGCTATAATTATTTTTTATTTTGCTATTGAATTGTACAGTTTGATGACAGCGTAGACAACGTAAAAACGAAAGTTGCTTCTTTTGTTCAAGTTTCTTGAACCGCACCAAACGGTGTAGTGGAGTTGTAATTTTTCAAACCAAGCTTACTAACCATTATTTTTACAGTTTCCTCTAAGTCGTTCTATAATTTACAGCATAAATCTTCGTTTGATTCTCTGAATTCAAGCATCAATGATTCACGCCCTAGATCAATGACTGATGAGCTTGGTTCCCGTAATGGAGACATTTTCTACTTGCAAAACCCAGTTCAAATGGCATCACTCAGTTTATCAACTAGCTGTCCAGATTTGAAAGCTCCTGGGAGCTACATTGAAGATGACTGCAAAGTAATAACTATTCCAGTCCCTGACAGAAAGTTTAGTGACAACAAAGACGGAGACTTGTCTGTTGGAAATAATACTAAAAATAAAGTAAAAAAGGTTCACCAGAAGGAAATGGGAAAATATATTGATAGAATGAGCAGAATCGCATTTCCAGTTACATTTTTGACTGTGAATATTTTTTATTGGACTTTATTATGGATTTGAACATGTTATTTCATGGGCTATATTCTTGAGCTAGGTAGAATTTGCTTTTTTAGCTCTTATATTTCAATGTATACCTCATTTTATTTTTTACAATACAGTTTTTTAGATTGTCATGTATGTTTCTTTTATTTTCGCACAGAGGGCTAACAAGTAAAATTGAATGTATTAATAATTGTACTTACATAAGAAAAGTACCATACTCTATGGCTCTAAGAAAGTTCACATGACGGAGGCACACTCACACCTCCAAAAAAGGGTGTATGTCGTCAATGTTAGCATTTTCAGTGTTGTTTTGTTCCTGTTCAATGTTAGCTTGTTCCAATTGGCTAAAAAAAGGGACGTAGTTGGGTTTTGTTCGTCGAAATTCAATAAAAGAATACAAATAATATGATTTTCCTTTGACTTCCTCTTGATGGTGCATATGATGTTTGAAGTGCTAACCCACTGGCTTCATCCTCTTAATATATATCAAGGGGTGTAGGACAAAGGCCCAAGAAGAGAATTTTTTGTTAGTTTTCCTGCTGTAACTGTAACTACCAATTTTACCTTGATTTTACCTCATCCAATAACGTTTTTAATCTGTTCTTTTGAATAATAGAAAAAAAAAACACACTTAAAGCCCTGGCAGCATCCTGCTTAATATACTAAATAAAGTGATTAAATTATTTCTTTTTTCCATTATTGTGTAACTAGAAGTATTTTTACAGACACCCAGAACAATGTACAAAACGGGGGACAAATGGGGTACTTCGCAGACCCCAGCTTCGTAAATGAAGTTGACAACGCCCGCTTGATATGTAAGGGCTTACAGTTATCAGACTAGATTCCATCATATTTTTCTTCGAGGTCACATTTTGCCCTAATTATGTTGGAAACAAAATCTCTGTACTCTGACCCTATCTGATCAGTCATGCAGTACTTAAGCTTCTCATTTTTTAAGCCCTTGACGTAAATACCCTAAATCAGGGAAGATAAACAATGGTTCCACGATGAACAGATTATGGATGTTGTCACGTCTGGGCAGTAGTGTTTCAATTATGTTTTGAGAAGAAACCGACAATTTTTCTGTGGCTCGCAGCAATAAAATTAGAAACACTTTGTTCGCAAAGCATTCTAATATATAAAATAAATTAAAAAAACATTTCCCACAAAATCTGTTTTTCAAAGAAAAGTGAAGAACTCTAGTAAACCAAAAATAAGCAAAAATATAACCAAATAATCTACCAAGCGTAGAACAATCGCAAATCTATATCGATAAATAAAGGAAACCCAAAACGAATAGAAATCACAATAAATTACCCAATCAAACTGATAACGAGCAGAAATTAACTTGAATAGGACTCTAAACCTATATGCCTTCCCAAGGCCATGTAAGCAATGAACAAATTGCATAACTTGCAGCCCTTGCCCTGATATCTCGGAGGGGTGAGGGGGATTGACATCTCCAAACGCATCATTGCCGAAGCTTGTAACAACACTGAGATAATTTGATGTCTAAACTTTGTTTGGATGTTGTTTATGGAAAATAATCGGCGTGGGGGGGGGGTTCAGATTCTGTCAAATCACTTTGACTCTGAAAAAGGGCCCAATAACTTCCAATTTAAAATCAAATGAGACCCATCTGAATTTAATAAGACCACCCATTCCACAAAAACTCATATGCATCCAGGACATAACTTAAAGCCCTTGCCCCAGGGCTATGGGGGGCTGTGCCAACCTAGTAGGTATTATTATATGTTTTTTGGACTATTTTAAACAAAATCGTCATCGCAAAATTTCAATCAGATATATATGGTGAAAAGAAGGGTAATTTGGGGGGGGGGGGACTAGTTGACCTTCATCACTATTGATTCTTAAAAGGGACCTAGAAATTCCACCAAATGAGTCACCTCTAAAGTGCATACAACCCTACCCTCCATAATAACCTTAAATGTCACAGGGGCACAAGTTACAACCCCCGCCCTCAAGCTCGGTAGTTTTTATCAACCTCAAAAGCCTTGTTATATGATCTTTGGACTTTTTTGAATAAAAGAACTGTCTCAAAATATCTATTGGATACATCGCGGGAAAACACGACGTGTTTGTGTGTGTGCTGGGGGGAGGGGGTTGCTGTACTCTGATCACTATGACTCTTAAAAAGGGCACTAAATATTCAGATTACCAATCCAATGAAGCCCCTCCGAAGTATACGCGACCACCTTTTCTATAGAAACATTATATGCCCCAGCGAGATAACTTACAACCCTTGCTCTGAGAGCTGAAGGGGAGGGTGGGGTATCTTCATCAAAGACATTATTTCCGGACCCTTCAACTACAATGAACAAAATTGCTATCTCCAAAATTTGATCGAGTGTCTTTGGGGAAATGATGAGCGTGAGGGGGGCGGGTTGAGGGGGCGGGGTTGCTCTCAAATCACTTTTGACTCTTAAAAAGGGATTATAAGTTCCAATTTCAAATCAAAGAGCCCCATATGAAGTTTATACGACCACCCATTCCATAAAAACAATGCCTCCATGGCATGACTTACAACCATATCCCCAGGGCACTGGGGTTTGTGTCAGACCCAAAAGTATTGTTATATGTTCCTTAGACTATTTTGAGCAAAATCGCTGTCTCATAATTTTAATTAGATTTGTTTGATGGATAGGGATAGTTGGGGGGGGAGGGGCTAGCTTCCCTCATCACTGTTTACTCTTAAAAGGGAGCTAGAAGTCCCAATTTTCAACCGAATGAGCCTCTTCTAAAGCTTATACAACAATGCCTTCCATAAAAACTTTAAATACCCCAGAAGCATAGCTTAAAAACCTTGCCCCCAGGCTCTGGGGTTTTTTTTCAACCCCAAAAGTCTTGTTTTGTGATATCTAGACTATTTGAATAAAATATCTTTCTTAAAATTTCGATAAGACGTATTTTGGGACAATATGACGTGTTTGTGGGGGGGGGGTAGCTGCCCTCCAAGTCATTTTGACTCTTAAAAAGGGTACTAAAGCTTCTGATTACCAATCCAATGATTCCCCTCCGAGATTTCCATCCTCAAAGACATAATTTCTAGACCCTTCTACTATGTAGAACAAAATGGCTATATCAAAATCTTGATCAGAAGTTTTCGGGGAAATGATGGGCGTGGAGGGCATTTACCCTCCGATGACGTTCAACTGTTAAAAAAGGACACTAGCTCTCTCAATTTCCAATGCAATGAGCCCTTTTTGAAGTTTCTACGACAAGGCATTCTATAAAACCTTATATGCCCCAGGGAACAACTTAGAACCTTTGCCCTGAAGGGTTGTGGGGGGTTGTCATACTCAAAGACATAATTTCCGGACTTTTCAGCTACGTTGAACAAAATGGCTATTTAAAATTTTTTATTAGAAGTTTTTGGGGAAATAACGGGCATGGGGGCATTTGCCCTCCTATCACTTTTGACTAATAAAAAAGGCACTAGCCCTCTCAACTTCCAATCGAATGAGCCCTTTTTTAGGTTTATACAACAACACTTTACACAAAAATCATAAATGACCCAAGGGCATAACTTACAGCTCTTGTCTTGAGGGCTGTGGGGGTGGGGGGTTCATCCTCAATGACATAGTTTCTAGACCTTTCAGCTATGTTGAACAAAATGGCTATATCAAAATCTTGATCAGAAGTGTTTGGGGATATGATGGGTGTGGGGGGCATTCACCCTCCGATCACGTTCAACTATTAAAAAAGGACACTAGCCCTCTCAATTTCCGATCCAATGAACCCTTTTTGAGGTTTCTACCCCCAATACATTCTATAATAACCTTATATGTCCCCAGCGGGCAACATGCAATATTTTCCCTGAGGGCTGTGGGGGTTTGTCATCCTCAAAGACGTAATTTTCGGACCTTTCAACTACGTTGAAAAAAATAGATATCTCAAAATTTTGATTGGATGTATTTAGGGAAATGATGGGAGTGTGATGGGGGTTAGTTGCCCTCTGTTCACTTTCGACTATTAAAAAGAAAACTAGCCCTTTCAATTTCCAATCAAATGAGTCCCTTTTGAAGTTTCTACGACAACTCCTTCGATACGAAGTGCCCTGACCTAAGACAAACAAACCAAACCAAAAAAAAATGTAAATTCTCTTCAAAGTTTCTATCAAACAATACGTGGTATCGAACTTTAAGTAAGGAGTACCAATACTACTACTGCTAACAACCCACTGCAGCACCAAGCCACCTTAGGGCAACACAGCTACGCACGTCCCTCCTCCAGCCTAATCTATTCAAAGCCTCCCTCTTTGCACACTCCCAGGAAGTTCCCATTTTCCTTAAATATTTCTTTACGGCATCTTTCCACCCCAACCGTGGGCAACTAACTTTCCGTTGAGCCATAGACGGTTGGCCACAAAGAATAATCTTTGGGAATCTGTCATCCTTCATCTGCACAACATGCCCTAGCACGTACGTCCTCAACGTAAGTAAGATAAGGAGTGATGCTACTTAGTAGTAAACAGAACTCTAAGAAACAGAGTCTTGAAAACAATAAATGTATCAAAAGAATTGAATTTTCATCCTTGTCCAAAATATATAAAATTCATCAAGTTTACCAAATTAAAAGTTTACCAGCCTGAGAAATTTTGTCCTATTCTTAAAAAGGGGAGACACATCGTCAAAACATCTAGTGATCTTATCACACCATCAGGTTCAGCATATAAGAAATCCCTACTGTAGGGGTTCAAAGCTCCTTTATACACAAAACTGTGCAATTTTTATTTTTTACCATGGATGGCTGTTTATCTTTTCGTTTCCCCCAGATGTGATCATATCGAACCAGCAATCCCAGAAGATTGGGCGAGGGCTAATTTGATCGGAAATCGAAAGTTCTTGTGCCATTTTTAAGAGACTAAAAATATTGGATGGCAGCTAGCCTTCTTCTTCAAGCACCCCCTTTTCCCCCAAAGTCACCCAATACAAATTTCGAAATAGCCATTTTGTTAGCATAGTCAACAGATCTAATAACTATGTCTTGAAGATGACTTGGCATTATCTAAGAAGGATCCGAAAAAAAAAAAAAAAATTTCCACTGAATATAAGCAGCAACAGTAAAACATAATACGGACAGAAATTATTACGAATACGAAGGGGGTTTTCCCCCTCCTCAATACCTTGCTCTTTACGTTAAATTTTTTTCGAAGTTTTAAAAAAGCTTACTATCATCATTAAACGACCCTTGTGCTTCAGGAGTCATTCATAAATAATTTGAACTAAAAGTCAAACTTAAGCGCAAAGAGCCAGGCATTTAAGAGGGGTAACCCCTCTCCTATGTGTATTAATTTCTATTCGTGTTAAGTTTTAATGTTGCTCCTTACTTGCAGTTGAAAAAACTTGTTTTTTTTAATTTTATTCCTAGTTAATGCCACAACGTTTGCTTAGGGATAGCATTATCTCCCTTGCATTATTGTAAATTTTTCTGGCCTCATAATTTTAAACAAATGGTTATTGACGGAACAAAACTGCTGGAGAATTACAGTTATGCGGAAATTGATGATTGGTTTTAAGTGGATTCAAAACTATGTTCACTTTTAAGGAAAATTGGGGATTGGCAATCCCGGATTGCTATTCGTTTGCAGTATTTCATGACAATTATCATTGGATTACCTGCTTCAAGATGTCATCAAGGGTCCATTTAAGAAATCATGCCCTCAGAGGATGTTGCCCTCAGAGGAAATTACAAAATACTGAGGATCATGCTGAGGATCATGCATGGAATACTGAGGATCTGTATGAAAATACTGAAATACTGAAATGCATGAAAATACTGAGGATCAGGCATGGAAATACTGAGGATCATGCCCTCAGAGGAAATTACAAAAAATTTGTTTAAAATAGCCAAATCATAAAGAATTTGGGTTAAGTAAAGGGATTCATGGTTACGATCTACTCCTCCTTCGGCAGAAAATTATATTTATTATTCTACCACCTTCCACAACAACATGCTGGAACAGATCTAATTAAATTTTAATCAAACAGCTCGTGGTAAAAAACTGTAAGTAAGGAGCGACCCGGCTCAATAGTAACCGAAACTCTAAACTCTAAAAGTTTCGCGCCTGAGAAAATTTGCCTGATTTTTGAAAAAAGGGGGAAAACACCCCCTAAAATTTACAGAACCTTAATTAAAATCACACCATTAGATTCAGTGTATCAGAGAACTATAGAGGTTTCAAGCTCCTCTCTACAAAAAATATAAAATTTTGTATTTTTTGCCAGAAGAAAGATCACGGATGCGTGTTTATTTGTTTTTTGTTTGTTTGTTTTTTTTTTCCCAGGGATGATCGTATCGACCAAGTTGTCCTAGAATATCGTGGTAGGGCTCATTAGAATAAAAATTAAAAGTTTTGGTGCCCTTTTTAAGTGACCGAAAAATTGAGGGCACCTAGGCCCCCTCCCACGCTCATTTTTTCCCAAAGTCTCCCAATCTAAATTTTGAGATAGCCATTTTGTTCAGCACGGTCAAAATATGATAACTATGTATTTTAGGATGAATTAATCCCCCAAAGTCCCCGGGAGGAGGGCTGAAAGTTATGAACTTTACCCAATGTTAACATAGCATTGGTTATTGGGAAGTATGCAGACGTTTTCAGGGGAATTTTTTCTGGTAGTGGGGGGGATGGGTTTGGGGTTATGTGAGAGGATCCTTACACGGAGGAAGTTCTCATGTGGGAAGGGACATTGCTATTAAGGGGGCGCCAGATTTCCCAGCATTATTTAAAAAAAGATCAGAAATTATATAAAAAAAACAAGTTTTTCAACTGAAATTAAGGAGCAACATCAAAACTTAAAACGAACAGAAAATATGACGGATATGACTGGGTTCACCCTCTAGTCAATACCTCACTCTTTAAGCCAAAGATTTTTTAGTACTGTCATAAGAGCTATTTATTATAATTAACGGCCTTTGTGATTAAGGGGTAATTTTTAAAGAATTGGAAGAAAATTCGAACTTTAGCATAAAGAGCGAGGTATTGACTAGGGGGTGAACCCCCTAATATACGTATTAAGAAAATATGAATCTAGAAATTTGTTACGTAAGTTAATTCATAAGTTACGTATATTTATCAAACAGTTCGTGGTAACGAACTGTAAGTAAGGAGCAACCCGGCTCAATGGTAACCGAAACTCTAAAAAACAAAATTTTGATACCAATAGATACATCAAAAGAACCAGATTTTAATTCTGATTTCAAATATATAAGTTTCATCAGGTTTAGTTATACCCATCAAAAGTTACGCGCCTGAGAAAATTTGGCTGATTTTAGAAAAAAGGGGGAAAGATCCCCTAAAATGTCTAGAACATTAATGAAAATCACACCATCAATTTCAGTGTATCAGAGAACCCTACTGTAGATGTTTCAAGCTCCTATCTACAAAAATGTGGAATTTTGCATTTTTTGCCAGAAGAAAGATCACGGGTGAGTGTTTATTTGTTTTATTTTTGTTTTTTTTTCCCCAGGGGTGATCGTATCGACCCAGTGATCCTAGAATATCGTAGGTGGGCTCATTGGAACGGAAATTAAAAGTTATAGTGCCATTTTTAAGTGACCAAAAAATAGAGGGCAACTAGGCCCCCTCCCTCCCAGGTTTATTTGTTTGTTTTTTTTCCCAGGGGTGATCGTATCGACCCAGTGGTCCTAGAATATCGTGAGAGGGCTCATTGGAACGGAAATTAAAAGTTGTAGTGCCCTTATTAAAGGACCAAAAAAAGGAGGGCAGCTAGGCCCCCTCCCACGCTCATTTTTTCCCCAAAGTCACCCGATCAAAATTTCGAGATAGCCATTTTGTTCAACATGGTCTAAAATATGATAACTATGTCTTTTAGGATGACTTAATCCCCCGAAGTCCCCGGGGGACGGGCTGAATGTTATGAACTTTACCCAATGTTAACATATAGTATTGGTTATCGGGAAGTATATAGGGGGGTTATATAGGAGGATGTTTCGCCGGATTTCCCATCATTATTAAAGAAAAAGATCAGAAATTAAATAAAAAAAAACAAGTTTTTCAACTGAAATTAAGGAGCAACATCAAAACTCAAAACGAACAGAAAATATTACGTGTATGATTGGGTTCACCCCCTAGTCAGTACCTCGCTGTTTAAGCCAAAAATTTTTTTAGTACTTTCATAAGATCTACTTATTCTAATTAACGGCCTTTGTAATTAAGAGGTCATTTTTTAAGACTTGGATCAAAACTTGGATTTTAGCTTAAAGAACAAGTTATTGACTTGGGATCGAACACTTTAATATACGTATTAAAAATATATGAATGTATAAGTTCGTTACGTACGTTAATTCGTAAGTTACGTATATTTATTACTAATAAAAACGTTCGTAAGTAAAATTAAACAAGTTTCAAGAAAGCCATTTAACCAAATACAAGTAAAATTAATATGCAAATTTTGTTTTAATTATTAATATACGGTGAGCCAAAATCAAAACCTGTATTAATTCAAAAACGTTCAAAAATAAAAAAAACAAGTTTTTTTAAACTGAAAGTAAGGAACGACGTTAAAACTTAAAAACGAACAGAAATTATTCCGTATATGAAAGGGGCTGTCCCCTCCTCAACGCCTCGCTCTTTGCGCTAAAGTTCGACTTTCTCACGACTCTTTTTTTTTTAAACAATAACAAACTTTAGCGTAAAGAGCGAGAAGTTGAGGAGGGGACAGCCCCGTTCATATACTTAATAATTTCTGTTCGTTTTAAGTTTTAACGTCGTTCCTTACTTTAAGTTAAAAAAACTTGTTTGTTTAATTAATTACTTAAAAAAACGTTCGTAAATAAAATTAAACAACGTTCGAGAAAGCCATTTAACCAAATAAAAGTAAAATTAATACGCAAATTCGGTGTTAATTATTCTTGTACGGTGAGCCAAAAGCAAAACCTGCATTTATTCAAAAACGTTCAAAATTTAAATAAAAAAACAAGTTTTTTTAACTGAAAGTAAGGACTGACGTTAAAACTTAAAACTAACAGAAATTATTCCGTATATGAAAGGGGCTGTCCCCTCCTCAACGCCTCGCTCTTTACGCTAAAGTTTGACTTTCCCATAACTTTAAACTATAAAAAACTTTAGCGTAAAGAGCGAGGCGTTGTGGAGGGGACAGCCCCTTTCATATACGGAATAATTTCTGTTCGTTTTAAGTTTTAACGTCGGTCCTTACTTTCAGTAAAAAAAAACTTGTTTTTTTATTTAATATTTAAAAAAGATAAAATAGGAAATTGTGGGCATAATCGTATAAATCCTTTGAAGTGACTTTTCTTCGCATGATTGATGGCATTTTATGCGTCCAAACTTTCCAGTTTAATTCTATAATTTTCTATAGTTTTATAATTTTGTAATTTTTTTTTTATAATTCAATAGCTTTCTCTATAATTCGAAAATTCTATAACCTAATTTGTGATCCAGAGTCTAGAATCCTAGATTCTTGAAGTTTCTGTATTCTTCCTAGATTCAAAGAAAACAAAAGAGGAATTACTGTCCTATACTTCAACATTAAAATTTTGCTTGACTTCCATTGGTTCATTTTTAACAAGTTTTTTTCAACTCATCATTTCTTTTTTTTTTATAAACTCGTGGAATTTGTGAGCCATTTTTCGATAATTTTCAAGTGTTCAATTACCTCCAAATTTTATTAGTATATGCACTTCCGATTACAGCGGAATAAAACAAAATTAAATTTTCCCCTCTTGTATAGTCTCTTTTGTACAAATTAAGCATCAGAAATGGGTGATTCATCATAGAAAAAAGTATAAGAAAAACCCTATTATGCAAGATTTGATAGGGCAAGGGAAGAACACATGCCTGTGACCGTAGTAGCTTAAGTTCGAATCTTAGATAGAATTAACTCTTGCCTTAGGAAAGATTATAAACTATTTGTTTTTAGGATTTACCATCCAGAGTTTATCTAGAGGATCATTTCCTCCCAGGATTCAAGAAGTCACAAAGTTTTGCTTAAAACAAACAAATTCTTCTGAATCGGGTTAATTGATGCTGGGGTTAAATGGTTGTGTTTTTTTTATGCTAGGCCTGCCAAAAAATTTTTGACTATGATCCCCACCATCTTCTGTAAAAAACTGATATGTTTCATATCATCTTCCCTCACGAAAAGGATCTGAAACAAATTTATTAACATTTTAGTATTTAAATAATTGATAAAATAGAATATTGTCTGTAAAATTGTATAAATTCTTCAAAATAAATTTACTTCGCACGACTGATGGCATTATGCATATCCAAACTTTCCACTGTTTTCTATGATTCAAGAATTCTAGGTTCTGGAAGTTTCTAGCATCTTTCTTGAACTAAAGAGAAAACTTAAAACAACCTTCCTATTCTTCCGTGTTGCATGGTGTGCGTTTCCTTCAGTTTTTTTTTATGTATTATCACAAGCTACTCACACTATTATTCATTTCTGGGGATAAGTATATCTTGGGAAAAGTGTAGTAAAAAGGGTGGTGGGAGGTATCACTTTGCAGCATCTTTGTGGACATTAACCACATTTTTCATGGAAAAATCTTGCAAGAAAATTTGATCCCAGCTGAGAATTTCCCGTAAACAATTCCACCGTAATATTCTATCCCTATGTAAAATTATGCATCCAAAGAGGAAGAAAGACAAATAAAAAGAATTTTGTACCAGAATTCAGGATAATTTTTCCCAAAAATTTTCTCTTCATTGAAAACTCCCCCAGAAAATCCCCTCTATGCAGAAAACTCTCCTGTAGAAATGTCAGTATGTTTCCCAATAACAAATACTAATTGTAGGCAATGGACAAATTACGAAACTTAAAAAGGCACTAAAACTTCTGCAAAGGGGTTCTCTGAGTGTTTTTAGTTAGGATATCAAACAGTTCTTGGTAACGAACTGTAAGTAAGGAGCGACCCGGCTCAATGGTAACCGAAACTCTAGAAAAAGGGTTTTTGATAGCAATAGATACATCAAAAGAATCAGATTTCAATGCTGATTTCAAATATATAACTTTCAATAAGTTTAATGCTACCCATCAAAAGTTACGCGCCTGAGAAAATTTGGCAGATTTAAAAAAAAGGGAGGAAAGACCCCCTAAAAGTTATAGAAACTTAATGAAAATCACACCATAAGATTCAGCGTATCAGAAAACCATAATGGAGAAGTTTCAAGCATCTATCTGCAAAAATGTGAATCTTTCTATTTTTTGCCAGAAGAAAGATCACGGATGCGTGTTTATTTGTTTTTTTCTTTTACCCATGGGTGATCGTATTCATCCTGTGGTCCTAGAACATCGTGAGAGGGCTCATTCGAACGGAAATTAAAAGTTCTAGTGCCCTTTTTAGTGACAAAAAAAATGGAGGGCAACTAGGCCCCCTCCCACGCTTATTTTTTTCCCAAAGTCACCCGATCAAAATTTTGAGATAGCCATTTTGTTCAGCATGGTCGAAAATATGATAAATATGTCTTTTAGGATGACTTAATCCCCCGAAGTCCCCAGTGGAAGGGCTAAAATTTATGAACATTACCCAATGTTAACATATAGTATTGGTTATTGGGAAGTATGCAGAAGTTTTCAGGAGGTTTTTTTTCTGGTAGTGGGAGGGAAGGGTGGGACGGGGGTTATGTTGGAGGATCTGTTCATGAAGTAAGTTTTCATGGGGGAAGGAAAATTGCCATGAAGGGGGCGCCGAACTTGCCAGCATTATTTATTGGTTATTGTGAAGTATACAGACTTTTTCAGGAATGATTTTTTTCTGTAGGGGGGGGGGGATAGAGGCGGGGGTTACTCTAGAGAATCTTTCCATGGAGGATGTTTCTTTGGGGTAAGGGACATTTCTATGAAGGGGGTGTCGGATTTCCAAGCATTATTTAAAAAACGATCAGAAATTAAATAAAAAAAAACAAGTTTTTCAACTGAAAGTAAGAAGCAACATTAGAAATTAAAACGAATAGAAATTATAACGTTTGTGAGGGGGTTCTCCCCCAAGTCAATACCTCACTCTTTACGCTACAGTTTTTTTTAGTGCTTTCAAAAGAGCTATCTATTCTAATTAAACGGCCTTTGTGATTCAGGGGTTTGTGAATCAATTTTTTTAACACTTTTATCGTAAAGAGCGTGGTATTGACTAAGGGGGCGGGAACCCCCTCATATACGTAATAAAAAAAAAACAATAAAAAAACAAGCGATACGGCTCAATAGTAATCGAAACTTTTAAAAACGGAATTTTAATGTCAATAAATGTATCAAAAGAATGTGTTTATAATGCTGATTCTAAATATATAAATTTTATTAAGTTTAGTATTACTCATCAAAGGCTACGAGCCTGAGAAAATTTACCCCATTTTTTAAAGAGGGGGGAAACATCTTCTACAAGTGAAAGAATTTTAATGAAATCACACCGTCAGATTCAGCGTATCAGAAAACCCTATTACACAGGTTTCAAGCTCATATCTGCAAAAATCTGCAACTTTGTATTTTTTGCCAGAAGAAAAACATACGAATATAGAAGTTAGTTACGTAAGTTAATTTGTAAAGACATCCATTTAGCAAAAGAAAAGTAAAATTTTTATCCAAATTTTTTTTACTTATTCAATGACGGTTAGCCAAAATAAAAGCTGCATTAACTAAAAAACGATCAGAAATTAATTAAAAAAAAAAAGTTTTTTAAACTGAAAGTAAGGAGGGACATTAAAACTTAAAATGCACAGAAATGATTCCGTATATGCAAGGGTATGTCCCCTCCTCAACGCCTCACTATTTACGATAAAGTTTTACTGTGTCTCACACCTTTATTTTTTAAAAAAATAAAAAATTTTAGCGTAAAGAGCAAAGAGTTTAGGAGGGGACAGTCCCTTTTATATACGGACTAATTTATGTTCGTTTTAAGTTTTAATGTCGCTCCTTACTTTCAGTTTAAAAAACTTGTTTTTTTTTATTTAATATCTCAAAGAGTGCATTTTAATGCCAAAAAATCTCAGCTCTCATTGAGCTTTCAGATAACTACAGAATTAATTTGAAGTGAGAGACGAGGGGAAAGTGGAGGAAAAAATTGATTTATAATCCCCAGAGATCCCTAGTCTTTTTTTATAAGTCGAAAGTGATTGGAGAGCAACTAGTCGCAAAGGGTTAAACCTGGTGGTATTTTCCCCGAAGGGGGGGGTCCGTAGGAAATAGTTTCCCTTTTTTGGGTTTTTTTTTTTCTACGGGGGCTATATTCCCCGGGGCGGTAAGTTTACGGGGGAGGGGGTTATTTTCCAGGGATAATTTTCAGGGAGGTATTTTCATGGAGAGTATTTTCTGCTGGGGGGACGTTATTTTTTTACGGGGAGTATTTTCTGGGGAGCATTTTCTGCGGGGACATTTTCTAGGGGAGGGGTCCGCAGGAGATATTTTACCAGGGGCATTTCTTGGGGAGCTATTTTCCGCGGGGGTATTTTTCTCGGGACGGTATTTTCCAGGGGAGTTTTCTGGAGAGTATTTCCCAGGGGGGGGGGGGTATTTTCCAGGGAGTGTTTTCCATGTGGGCTATTTTCCTTTGGTATTTTATGGGGGGGGGGTTAATGCTGCCAACATTTGACCATGTCTTTTCATGACCTTGATAGATTCTGATTAATATTTGAATCTGAAATTTCTTCATCGGTAAAATAAAAGGTGGCATGTTACAAATATTTATTTCACAGGATAACCGAAAAACAGCACAATTTGCTTTTCGATTTTTTCTTAAAGTTATAAGAAACATTTGTTTGTTAAATAATATTTTTTTGCATCCGAAATAGAACACAAGAAAAGACTTTTATTAAATTTCGATTTTCCGTGAACGAGTAAACGAGATAAAAGGAAATATTACGTTAATGAGAAGATTAACTTCTAGGAATCTTACTTATCAAATAAAATACAAATTGGTTCGATCAATAGAACATTCTTTGTTTGAGGGGATGACATAGTTTTTTAATAATGCAAAAAAAAATATCAGCCATAAATAATACCAGACGTTGGCTTAAAGGGAACCTAGTGTTAATTTAGGCTAAAATTTCAGAAGGGTAACTACCTTCCGGTAAGTTATGCTGTTGGTGGACTCCAGGATGAGAGTTTGAGAGACACTTTCCAGCAGCAGTTGAATACTAAACTGGAGAGTTTAAAATTTGACAACGTGGAATGTGGATGGAATAATTTTAGGAAAGCAGTTTGTGAAGCAGCTGATGGTGCCTTAGGGAAAGAAGTTAGGACTGCAGCTAGGAATATTAGTGAAAAAGCTTTATGTTTAATGGAAAGGAAAAGGGGCTTGTATAAGAATTATCTGAGTGATAGATCATATGAAAACATAAGGAATGTGAAGAAAGTGAAGAAAGCATTAAAATATGAACTAAAAAGGTGTCAAGTGGAGGCCATGGATAAAGTTGCCGAGGATTTGGAAGATGCAGCTAGACAGCATAGTAGTCAAATATTGTACTGGCATGTAAATAAATTGAGAGGGATTGGTCATTCTGGACTTGTCCCAGTTAAAGATAGGATCATGGCTACAATTAGTGATAAGGATAGAGTTAAATAGAGATAGGCAGAAATTTTTGAGAATATGCTTAGCCGAGATAAAGTTGCAGGAAAAGATACAGAAGGAAACAAAAAAAGTTTGTGATACCTTTGACGTGAAGGAAGATTTGTTTTGCGGGGAAGTATTAGCGACAGTACTAAAAGGATTAAAAAAATAAGGCTGCAGATGCTGATAGAGTATTAACTGTGTTTTTTTTTAATATGGCGGCTCTGAGGTTAGAAATAACTTACTGAAGATTATGAATATGATTTTTGAAAAAGGGGAAATACCTAGAAATTTTAGGAAAACCATAATTGAACCACTGTTTAAGAAAGGTGATAAGAGTGAGTGTGATAATTATCGAGGCATTAATAACACTGCTGCGGTTAAGGTAGGAAATAAAGTTTACAGCTGGTTTTGTATTAAATCAGGAGTTAAGCAGGGTTTTGTTCTATCTCCCTTTATATGGATCATTTTGATCGATTTTGTCTTAAGAAGCACAGGAAAGGCAGTATGAGACCACGGAATCAAAGGGGGAGGAAAAACTCTCCTGGACTTAGATTATGCTGTTGATTTAAGCCTCCTAGATGGATGTGTGAGCAGAATGAATGAAATTTTAGAGGTTTTGCGAGTTCAAGATGCTAGAATAGGCTTGAAAATAAATGTTAAGAAGGTTAAGTCCCTAAGGCTAGGAATAAGTGAAGATAAAAAGGTGATGTTGAGTAACTAAAAGATGATCAGGTGGACAGCTTCATTTACCTCGGTAGTATTATTAGTAAAAAAAAGGTGGGAGCAGTGAAGGTGTTAAAAGTAGAATAGCCAGCAAAAAAGTAGAAAAAAAAGTATTAGTAGAAAGTAGAAAAAAAGTTTGGAGGAACAGGAAGATAAGCTGCAAACCAAGATTAGAATATTGGAAGCTACCGTAATGACAGTGGTCAAATATGGCTCTGAAGTATGGGCGCTCTGAAAAACGGATGAAGATTTGTTATATATTTTCCAGAGAAATTGCCTACGGGTTGTTCTGGGTACCCGGCTGACTGACCGTATATCAAACAGGAGGCTGTACGAAAAGTGTGGTTCAATTTCGCTTTCTAGGGCTATAATGAGAGAAAGGATGAGATGGTTAAGGCACGTTCTGCGGATGAAGGATGACAGATTACCGAAGATTGTTCTTTTTGGCCAACTGTCTAGAGCTAAACGGAAAGCAGGTCTTCCGTGATTGGGTTAGGAGCGTGTCATAAAGAAACATTTAAAGGGAATCGGAACTTCCTGGGAGGGTCTAAGGAGGTAGGCTTTGAATAGATTGGGAAGGAGGAGCGTGCGTAGCTGTATTGACCTCAGGCGGATATGTGCTGCGGTGAGTTTTTAGTATTAGTAATAAAATTTAAATTAGAATTGTCAATTCACTGAGAAAAGAAAATACAGTGAATAATAAGCAGTCTCCAAAAATGTGATACTGAAAAAACGGGAATAATTCCTAACAATCAAGTGCAGACTAGTACGATTTTCAGAGCATCCCGCACCCCAGTAGAAAGGCCCTAATGCATATGAAACGAACACATGTGCTGGCACCTACAATTTAGTTTAACGCTGACGGGACATAATTTATTCAAGGATTATTGATCCACGACGGGGAGAGAATTTCTGAGAAATTGATTTGCATAATAGAGGGGAATGTATTGATCGACTCGAGGGGAATTAATTTGTTGTTTCAAGGGGAATTATTTATTCTAACGGAAGGGGAATTAGAAATGACATCACTTGTTTCCTAGGAATTATGCGGGACTCTAAAGAGATTAATTAATATTCTATTTTCAAATACGGCTTCTCAGGTCATTAGACTTAGCGATAAATTGATATTCTATCGAAGCCATACTAGTGTAACCAAGAACATCTTAGAGATGAAGAGATTAACGCGGGAAAGGGTTTCCTAGGAATTTCAAATGTGACAGCGCAGGGATGCCAAAACAAAAGGAACACGCAGAAATTGCGTTTAGAGATTATTTGGGCGAAACCGTTTTGAGACATTTTAGAAGATGATTTAAGCGAAAACGTTTGAGGCATTTTAGAAGATGATTTTAGAAGATGATTTAGAAGATGATTTGAGGGTGAAACACCGTGGTCATTATAATACACAAGTTCCATTTGAACAGTCTTGTGAGGTCCCCTACCACAACAGCCCTCCTACCCCAACCCCAAAGGGCCCCGCCCCCCCTACCCCGAAGGAACTTCCGGCCCCCAAAGGCCCCAGGGCTCGCAAACGCCCCTCAGTCCCCCAATGGCCCCCGGGCCCCCCAAAGGGCCCTCGGGCCCCCAAAGGCCCCCGAGCCCCCAAAAGCCCCCAAAGGGCCGACGGGACCCCAGGGGCCCCAAAGAGCCCCCAACTTTGTTGCCCCCATTTTTTAAATACTTTTTTATTTGCACATTTGAGACACAGAAGGGCCCCATCCCCCCAACTTTTGGCTCCCCATCCCACCATTAGTGTTTTGTTGTGGTTTACCTTGTCAAAGTTACATTCTCTTGATTTTTCAAAGTTCATTTTGGATTTCTTTCGTTGAAATGCAAGAGTTGGGATATTTTAGTAGTGTTTTGTCGTGGTTTACCTTGTCACAGTTACATTCTCTTGATTTTGGATTTCTTTCATTGAAATGCAAGAGTTGGAATATTTCAGTAGGGTTTTGTTGTGGTTTACCTTGTCACACTTACATTCTCATGATTTTTCAAAGTTCATTTTGGATTTCTTTCATTGAAATCCAAGAGTTGGAATATTTCAGTAGTGTTTTGTCGTGGTTTACCTTGTCACAGTTACATTCTCATGATTTTTCAAAGTTCATTTTGTGTTTCTTTCGCTGAAATGCAAGAGTTGGAATATTTCAGTAGTGTTTTGTTGTGGTTTACCTTATCACGGTCACATTCTCTTGATTTTTTCAAAGATCATTTTGAATTTCTTTCGTTGAAATGCAAGAGTTGGAATATTTCAATAGTGTTTTGTCATGGTTTACTTTGTCACACTTACATTCTCTTAATTTTTCAAAGCTCATTTTGGATTTCTTTCGTTGAAATGCAAGAGTTGGAATATTTCAGTAGTGTTTTGTCGTGGTTTACCTTGTCACACTTACATTCTCTTGATTTTTTAAAGTTCCTTTTGTATTTCTTTCATTGAAATGCAAGAGTTGGAATATTTCAATAGTGTTTTGTCGTGGTTTACCTTGCAACTGTTACAGTCTCTTGATTTTTCAAAGTTCATTTTGAATTTCTTTCGTTAAAATGTATGAGTTGGAATATTTCAGTAGTGTTTTGTCGTGGTTTACATTATAACAGTTACATTCTCTTGATTTTTCAAAGTTCATTTTTGGATTTCTTTCGTTAAAATGCGAGAGTTGGAATATTTTTGTAGTGTTTTGTTATGGTTTACCTTGTCTCAGTTACATTCTCATAATTTGTCAAAGGTCATTTTTAATTTTTTTCGTTGAAATGCATGAGTTGGAATATTTCAGTAGTGTTTTGTTGTGGTTTACCTTGTCACAGTTACATTCTCATGATTTTTCAAAGTTCATTTTGAATTTCTTTTGTTGAAATGCAAGATTTGGATTATTTCAGTGGTGTTTTGTCGTGGTTTACCTTGTCACACTTATATTCTCTTGATCTTTTCAAAGTTCATTTTGGATTTTTTTTCGTTGAAATGCAAGAGTTGGAATATTTCAGTAGTGTTTTGTCGTGTTTTACCTTGTCACAGTTACATTCTATTGATTTTTCAAAGTTAGTTTTGGATTTCTTTCGTTGAAATATAAGAGTTGGTATATTTCAGTAGTGTTTTGTTATGGTTTACCTTGTCACACTTACATTCGCTTGATTTTTCAAAGTTCATTTTAGATTTCTTTAGTTGAAATGCAAGAGTTGGAATATTTCAGTAGTGTTTTGTCGTGGTTTACCTTGTCACAGTTACATTCTCTTGATTTTTCAAAGTTCATTTTGAATTTCTTTCGTTGAAATGCAAGAGTAGGAATATTTTAGTAGTTTTTTGTCGTGGTTTACGGTGTCACAGTTACCTTCTCTTGATTTTTAAAAGTTCATTTAGAATTTCTTTCATTGAAATGCAAGAGTTCGAATATTTCAGTAGTGTTTTGTCGTGCTTTACCTTGTCACAGTTACATTCTCTTGATTTTTCAAAGTTCATTTGAATTTCTTTCATTGAAATTGAAGAGTTGGAATATTTCAGTGGTGTTTTGTGGTGATTTATCGTGTCACAGTTAGATTCTCATGATTTTTCAAAGTTCAGTTTGGATTTCTTTCCTTGAAATGCAAGAGTTGGAATATTTCAGTAGTGTTTTGTCGTGGTTTACATTGTCACAGTAACATTCTCTTGATTTTTCAAAGTTCATTTTTGATTTCTTTTGTTGAAATGCAAGATTTGGAATAATTCATTAGTGTTTTGTCGTGGATTACCTTGTCACAATTACATTCTCTTGATTTTTCAAAGTTCATTTTGGATTTCTTTCATTGAAATGCAAGAGTTGGAATATTTCAGTAGTGTTTTGTTGTGGTTTAGCTTGTCACAGTTACATTCTCTTGATTTTTCAAAGTTCATTTTGAATTTCTTTCGTTGAAATGCAAGAGTTGGAATATTTCAGTAGTGTTTTGTCGTGGTTTACCGTGTCACATTTACATTCCCTTGATTTTTCAAAGTTCATTTTGTATTTCTTTCGTTGAAATGCAAGAGTTGAAATATTTCAGTAGTGTTTTGTTGTGGTTTACCTTGTCACACATACATTCTCTTGATTTTTTCAAAGATCATTTTGGATTTCTTTCGTTGAAATGCAAGAGTTGGAATATTTCAGTAGTGTTTTGTCGTGGTTTACCTTGTCACACTTACATCATCTTGATTTCTAAAGTTCATTTTGGATTTCTTTCATTGAAATGCAAGAGTTGGAATATTTCAGTAGTATTTTGTTATGGTTTACCTTATTAAAATTATATTCTCTATATTTTTTAAAGTTCATTTTGGTTTTCTTTCATTGATATGCAAGTTGGAATATTTCAGTAGTTTTTTGTCGTGTTTTACCTTGTCATAGTTACATTCTCTAGATTTTTCAAAGTTCGTTTTGGATTTCCTTCGTTAAAATGCAAGAGTTGGAATATTTCAGTAGTGTTTGGTCGTGGTTTATCTTGTCACACTTACATTCTCTTGATTTTTCATAGTTCATTTTGGATTTCTTTCGTTGAAATGCAAGAGTTGAAATATTTCAGTAGTGTTTTGTTATGGTTTACCTTGTCACAGTTACATTCTCTTGATTTTGAAAAGTTCATTTTGGATTTCTTTCGTTGAAATGCAAGAGTTGGAATATTTCAGTAGTGTTTTGTTATGGTTTACATTGTTACAGTTACATTCTATTGATTTGTCAAAGTTCATTTTGAATTTCTTTCGTTAAAATGCAAGAGTTGGCATATTTCAGTAGTGTTTTGTTAAGGTTTACCTTGTCACACTTACATTCTCTTGATTTTTCAAAGTTCATTTTGAATTTCTTTTGTTGAAATGCAAGAGTTGGAATATTTCAGTAGTGTTTTGTTGTGGTTTACCTTGTCACAGTTACATTCTCTTGATTTTTCAAAGATCATTTTGAATTTCTTTCGTTAAAATGCAAGAGTTGGAATATTTCAATAGTGTTTTGTCGTGCTTTACCTTGTCACTGTTACATTCTCTTGATTTTTCAAAGTTCATTTTGATTTTCTTTCGTTGAAGTACAAGAGTTGGAATATTTCAGTAGTGTTTTGTTGTGGTTTACCTTGTCACACTTACATTCTCTTGATTTTTCAAAGTTCATTTGGATTTCTTTAATTGAAATGCAAGAGTTGGAATATTTCAGTAGTGTTTTGTCGTGGTTTACCTTGTCACAATTACATTCTCTTGATTTTTCAAAGTTTATTTAGAATTTCATTCATCGAAATGCAAGAGTTGGAATTTTTCAGTAGTGTTTTTATGTGGTTTACCTAGTCACTGTTACATTCTCTTGATTTTTCAAAGTTCATTTTGATTTCTTTCGTTGAAATGCAAGAGTTGGAATATTCCAGTAGTGTTTTGTCATGGTTTACCTTGTCACAGTTACATTCTCTTGATTTTTCAAAGTTCATTTTTGGATTTCTTTCGTTGAAATGCAAGAGTTGGAATATTTCACTAGTGTTTTGTATCAAGGTTGGTTTTTTGCAAGGCCAAGAATTTGTCTTTGTTAGTTTGAATGTCTAAAGTGCATGTCTTTCTCTTTTTCTATGTATGAATATGTTTGTTTACATGTCTGCGTTGGTATTTAGTTTGGTTTGCTAAGTTAGGTTAGGTTAGCTAGTAAACATTTCTCCATGTTTAAGTTAGGTTAGGTTAGGTTAGCTTATCATGAGCGCTCAGGATAAGCTAACCTAACCGAAGTTAAACATGAAGAAATGTTTACTAGCTAACCTAACCTAACTTAGCTAACCTAACCCAACACCAACGCAGACATGTAAACAAATATATTCAGACATAGAAACAGAGAAAGACATGCACTTTAGACATTCAAACCGACAAAGACAAATTCTTGGACTTGCAAAAAACCAACCCAGATACAAAACACTAGTGAAATATTCCAACTCTTGCATTTCAACGAAAGAAATCAAAAATGAACTTTGAAAAACCAAGAGAATGTAACAGTGACCAGGTAAACCACATCAAAACACTACTGAAATATTCCAACTCTTGCATTTCAATGAATGAAATTCAAAATTAACTTTGCAAAATCAAGAGAATGTAACTGAGAAAAGGTAAACCTCAACAAAACACTACTGAAATATTCCAACTCTTGCATTTCAATGAAAGAAATTCAAAATGAACTATGAAAAATCAAGAGAATGTAACCGTGACAAGGTAAGCCACAACAAAACACTACTGAAATATTCCAACTCGTGCATTTCAACAAAGATATTCAAAATGACATTTGAAAAATCATGAGATTGTAACTGAGACAGGGTAAACCATAACAAAACACTACTGAGATATTCCAACTCTCGCATTTTAACGAAAGAAATCCAAAAATGAACTTTGAAAAATCAAGCGAATATAACTGTTACAATGTAAACCACGACAAAACACTACTGAAATATACCAACTCTTTCATTTCAATGAAAGAAATTCAAATGAACTTTCAAATATCAAGAGAATGTAATTGTGACAAGGTAAACCTCGTCAAAACACTACTGAAATATTCCAAATCTTGCATTTCAACGAAAGAAATTCAAAATGAAATTTGAAAAATCAAGAGAATGTAAGTGTGATATGGTAAACCATGACAAAACACTACTAAAATATTCCAACTCTTGCATTTAAACGAAAGAAATTCAAAAATGAACTTTGAAAAATCAAGCGAATGTAAGTGGGACAAGGTAAACCATAACAAAACACTACTGTAATATATCAACTCTTACATTTCAACAAAAGAAATCCAAAATGAACTTTGAAAAATCAAGAGAATGTAACCGTGACATGGTAAACCACGAAAAAACACTATTGAAATATTCCAACTCTTGCATTTCAAGGAAAGAAATCCAAAATGAACTTTGAAAAATCGAGAGAATGTAACTTTGACAAGGTAAACCACGACAAAACACTACTGAAATATTTAAACTCTTGCATTTCAACGAAAGAAATAAAAAATGAACTTTGAAAAATCATGAGAATGTAACTGTGACCAGCTAAACCACGACAAAGCACTACTGAAATATTCCAACTCTTGCATTTCAATGAAAGAAATCCAAAACGAACTTTGAAAAATCAAGAGAATGTAACTTTGACAAGCTAACCACAACAAAACACTACTTAAATATTCCAACTCTTGCATTTCATCGAATGAAATCCAAATGAACTTTAAAAAATCAAGAGAAAGTAATTGTGACAAGGTAAACCACAACAAAACACTACTGAAATATTCCAACTCTTACATTTCAACGAAAGAAATCCAAAATGAACTTTGAAAAATCAAGAGAATGTAACTTTGACAAGCTAACCACAACAAAACACTACTTAAATATTCCAACTCTTGCATTTCATCGAATGAAATCCAAATGAACTTTGAAAAATCAAGAGAAAGTAATTGTGACAAGGTAAACCACAACAAAACACTACTGAAATATTCCAACTCTTGCAATTCAACGAAAGAAATCCAAAATGATATGTGAAAAAATCAAGAGAATGTATGTTTGACAAGGTAAACCACAACAAAACACTACTGAAATATTCCAACTCTTGCATTTCAACGAAAGAAATACAAAATGAACTTTGAAAAATCATGAGAATGTAAGTGTGACAAGGTAAACCACAATAAAACACTATTGAAATATTCCAACTCTTGCATTTCAACGAATGAAATCCAAATGAACTTTGAAAAATCAAGAGAATGTAATTGTGACAAGGTAAACCACAACAAAACACTACTGAAATATTCCAACTCTTGCATTTCAATGAAAGAAATCCAAAATGAACTTTTAAAAATCAAGAGAATGTAATTGTGACAAGATAAACCACGACAAAACACTACTGAAATATTCCAAGTCTTGCATTTCAACGAAAGAAATACAAAATGAACTTTGAAAAATCAAGAGAATGTAACTGTGACAAGGTAAACCACGACAAAACACTACTAAAAAATTCCAACTCTTGAATTTCAAGGAAAGAAATCCAAAATGAACTTTGAAAAATCATGAGAATGTAACTGTGGGATCGATAAATCACGACGAAACACTATTGAAATATTCCAACTCTTGCATTTCCATGAAATAAATTCAAATGAACTTAGAAAAATCAAGAGAATGTAACTGTGACAAGGTAAAGCACGACAAAACACTACTGAAATACTCCAATTCTTGCATTTCAACGAAAGAAATTCCAAATTAACTTTGAAAAATCAAAAAAATTTAACTGTGAGACGGTAAACCACGACAAAACACTACTGAAATATTCCAACTCTTGCATTTCAAGGAAAGAAATTTAAAATGAACTTTGAAAAATCAAGAGAATGTAACTGTGACAAGGTAAACCACGACAAAATACTACTGAAATATTCCAACTCTTGCATTTGAACTAAAGAAATCTAAAATGAACTTTGAAAAATCAAGCGAATGTAAGTGTGAAAGGTAAACCATAACAAAATACTACTGAAATATACCAACTCGTACATTTCAATGAAAGAAATCCAAAATAAACTTTGAAAAATCAAGAGAATGTAACAGTGAAAAGGTAAACCACGACAAAACACTACTGAAATATTCCAACTCTTGCATTTCAAGTAAAGAAATTCACAATGAACTTCGAAAAGTCAATATAATGTAACTCTGATATTGTAAACCATAAAAAAACACAACTGAAATATTCCAACTCTTGCACTTCAATGAAATAAATCCAAAATGAACTTTGAAAAATCAAGAGAATGTAAGTGTGGCAAGGTAAACCACGACAAAACATTAGTGAAATATTCAAACTCTTGCATTTAAACGAAAGAAATACAAAATGAACTTTGAAAAATCTAGAGAATGTAACTCTGACAAGGTAAACTACGACCGAACACTACTAAAATATTCCAACTCTTGCATTTTAACGAAGGAAATCCAAAATGAATTTTGAAAAATCTAGAGAATGTAACTGTGACAAGGTAAACCACGACAAAACACTACTGAAATATTCCAACTTGCATTTCAATGAAAGAAATCCAAAATTAACTTTGAAAAATCTAGAGAATGTAATTGTGACGAGGTAAACCATAACAAAAAACTACTGAAATATTCCAACTCTTGCATTTCAATGAAAGAAATCCAAAAATGAACTTTTAAAAATCAAGAGAATGTAACTGCTACAAGGTAAGCCATGAAAAATCACAACTGAAATATTTCAACTCTTGCAATTCAACTAAAGAAATCCAAAATGAACTTTGAAAAATCAGGAGAATGTAACTTTCACAATGTAAAGCACAACAAAACACTAATGAAATATTCCAACTCTTGCAATTCAACGAAAGAAATTCAAAATGAACTTTGAAAATAAAGAGAATATAACTGTGACAAGGTAAAGCACAACAAAACACTACTGAAATATTCCAACTCTTGCATTTTAACGAAAGAAATCCAAAATGAACTTTGAAAAATCAAGAGAATGTAACTTTGACAAGGTAAACCACGACAAAACACTACTGAAATATTCCAACTCTTGCATTTCAACGAAAGAAATACAAAATGAACTTTGAAAAACCAAGAGAATGTAACTGTGACAAAGTAAACCACGACAAAACACAACTGAAATATTCCAACTCTTTCATTTCGACGAAAGAAATTCAAAATGAACTTTGAATAATCAAGAGAATATAAGTTTGACAAGGAAAACCACTACAAAACACTACTGCAATATTACAACTCTTTCGTTTCAACACAAGAAATTCAAAATGAACTTTGAAAAATATAGAGAATGTAACTGTGACAAGGTAAACCACAACAAAACACTACTGAAATATTCCAACTCTTGCATTTTAACGAAAGAAATCCAAAATGAATTTTGTTAAATCTAGAGAATGTAACTGTGACAAGGTAAACCACGACAAAACACTACTGAAATATTCCAACTTGCATTTCAATGAAAGAAATCCAAAATGAACTTTGAAAAATCTAGAGAATGTAATTGTGACCAGGTAAATCATAACAAAACACTACTGAAATATTCCAACTCTTGTATTTCAATGAAAGAAATCCAAAAATGAACTTTGAAAAATCAAGAGAATGTAACTGTGACAAGATAAACCACGACAAAACACTACTGAAATATTCCAACTCTTGCATTTCAACGAAAGAAATTCAAAATGAACTTTGAAAAATCGAGAGAATGTAACTGTGACAAGGTAAAGCACGACAAAACACTACTGAAATATTCCAAATCTTGCATTTCAACGAAAGAAATTCAAAATGAACTTTGAATATCAAGAGAATGTAGCCGTGACAAGGTAAAGCACAACAAAACACTACTGAAATATTCCAACTCTTGCATTTTAACGAAAGAAATCCAAAATGAACTTTGAATAATCAAGAGAATGTAAGTGTGACAACGTAAACCATGACAAAACACTACTGAAATATTCCAACTCTTGCATTTCAACGAAAGAAATCCAAAATGATCTTTGAAAAAATAAAGAGAATGTATGTGTGACAAGGTAAACCACAACAAAACACTACTGAAATATTCCAACTCTTGTATTTCAACGAAAGAAATACAAAATAAACTTTGAAAAATCAAGAGAATGTAACTGTGACACACTAAACCACGACAAAACACTACTGAAATATTCCAACTCTTGCATTTCAACGAAATTAATTCGAAATGAACTTTAAAAAATCATGAGAATGTATGTGTGACAAGGTAAACCACAATAAAACACTACTGAAATATTCCAACTCTTGCTTTTCAACGAAAGAAATCCAAAATGAACTTTGAAAAATATAGAGAATGTAACTGTGACAAGCTAAACCACAACAAAACACTACTGAAATATTCCAACTCTTGCATTTCAACGAATGAAATCCAAATGAACTTTGAAAAATCAAGAGAATGTAACCGTGACAAGGTAAACCACAATAAAACACTACTGAAAAATTCCAACTCTTGCTTTTCAACGAAAGAAATCCAAAATGAACTTTGAAAATAAAGAGAATATAACTGTGACAAGGTAAAGCACAACAAAACACTACTGAAATATTCCAACTCTTGAATTTCAACGAAAGAAATCCAAAATGAACTTTGAATAATCAAGAGAATGTAAGTTTGACAAGGTAAACCAAGACAAAACACTACTGAAATATTCCAACTTTTGCATTTCAATGAAAGAAATACAAAATGAACTTTGAAAAACCAAGAGAATGTAACTGTGACACACTAAACCACAACAAAACACTACTGAAATATTCCAACTCTTGCATTTCAACGAAAGAAATTCAAAATGAACTTTGAATAATCAAGAGAATGTAAGTGTGACAAGGTAAACCACGACAAAACACTACCGAAATATTCCAACTCTTGCGTTTCAACGAAAGAAATTCAAAATGAACTTTGAAAAATATAGAGAATGTAACTGTGACAATCTAAAACACAACAAAACACTACTAAAATATTCCAACTCTTGCATTTCAACGAATGAAATCCAAATGAACTTTGAAAAATCAAGAGAATGTAACCGTGACAAGGTAAACCACAACAAAACACTACTGAAAAATTCCAACTCTTGCTTTTCAACGAAAGAAATCCAAAATGAACTTTGAAAATATAGAGAATGTAACTGTGACAAGCTAAACCACAACAAAACACTACTGAAATATTCCAAATCTTGCATTTTAACGAAAGAAATCCAAAATGAATTTTGTTAAATCTAGAGAATGTAACTGTGACAAGGTAAACCACGACAAAACACTACTGAAATATTCCAACTTGCATTTCAATGAAAGAAATCCAAAATGAACTTTGAAAAATCTAGAGAATGTAATTGTGACCAGGTAAATCATAACAAAACACTACTGAAATATTCCAACTCTTGTATTTCAATGAAAGAAATCCAAAAATGAACTTTGAAAAATCAAGAGAATGTAACTGTTACAAGGTAAACCATGACAAAACACTACTGAAATATTACAACTCTTGCATTTCAACGAAAGAAATTCAAAATGAACTTTGAAAAATCAAGAGAATGTAACTGTGACAAGGTAAAGCAAGACAAAACACTACTGAAATATTCCAACTCTTGCATTTCAACGAAAGAAATTCAAAATGAACTTTGAATATCAAGAGAATGTAACCGTGACAAGGTAAAGCACAACAAAACACTACTGAAATATTCCAACTCTTGCATTTTAACGAAAGAAATCCAAAATGAACTTTGAATAATCAAGAGAATGTAAGTGTGACAACGTAAACCATGACAAAACACTACTGAAATATTCCAACTCTTGCATTTCAACGAAAGAAATCCAAAATGATCTTTGAAAAAATCAAGAGAATGTATGTGTGACAAGGTAAACCACAACAAAACACTACTGAAATATTCCAACTCTTGTATTTCAACGAAAGAAATACAAAATAAACTTTGAAAAATCAAGAGAATGTAACTGTGACACACTAAACCACGACAAAACACTACTGAAATATTCCAACTCTTGCATTTCAACGAAATTAATTCGAAATGAACTTTAAAAAATCATGAGAATGTATGTGTGACAAGGTAAACCACAATAAAACACTACTGAAATATTCCAACTCTTGCTTTTCAACGAAAGAAATCCAAAATGAACTTTGAAAAATATAGAGAATGTAACTGTGACAAGCTAAACCACAACAAAACACTACTGAAATATTCCAACTCTTGAATTTAAACGAATGAAATCCAAATGAACTTTTAAAAATCAAGAGAATGTAACCGTGACAAGGTAAACCACAACAAAACACTACTGAAAAATTCCAACTCTTGCATTTCAACGAAAGAAATCCAAAATGAACTTTGAAAATAAAGAGAATATAACTGTGACAAGCTAAACGACAACAAAACACTACTGAAATATTCCAACTCTTGCATTTCAACGAATGAAATCCAAATGAACTTTGAAAAATCAAGAGAATGTAACTGTGACAAGGTAAACCACAACAAAACACTACTGAAATATTCCAACTCTTGCATTTCAATGAAATAAATCCAAAATGAACTTTGAAAAATCAAGAGAATGTAATTGTTACAAGGTAAACCACGACGAAACACAACTGAATTATTCCAAGTCTTGCATTTCAACGCAATAAATACAAATCGAACTTCGAAAAAATCAAGAGAATATAAATGTGTAAAGGTAAACCACGATAAAACATTAATGAAATATTCCAACTCTTGCATTTCAACGAAAGACATTCAAAATGAACGTCGAAAAAATCAAGATAATGTAACTGTGACAAGGTAAAGCACAAAACACTACTGAAATATTCCAACTTATGCATTTCAACGAAAGAAATTCAAAATGACCTTTGAAAAATCATGAGAATGTAACTGAGACAAGGTAAACCATAACAAAACACTACCGAAATATTCCAACTCTCACATTTTAACGAAAGAAAGCCAAAAAAGAACTTTGAAAACTCAAGAGAATGTAACTGTTACAATGTAAACCACGCCAAAACACTACTGAAATATTCCAACTCTTGCATTTCAACGAAATAAATTCAAAATGGACTTTGAAAAATCAAGAGAAAGTAACAGTGACAAGGTAAACCACGACAAAACACTATTGAAATATACCAACTCTTGCATTTCAATGAAAAAAATCCAAAATTAACTTTTAAAAATCATGTGTATTTAAGTTTGACCAGCTAAACCACAACAAAACACTAATGAAATATTCCAACTCTTGCATTTCAACGAAGGATATCCAAAATGATTTTTGAAACTTCTAGAAAATGTAAGTGTGACACGTTAACCCACGACAAAACACTACTGAAATATTCCAACTCTTGCATTTCAACGAAAGAAATACAAAATGATCTTTGAAAAAATCAAGAGAATTTGACTGTGACAAGGTAAAGCACAACAAAACACTACTGAAATATTCCAACTCTTGCATTTCAACGAAAGAAATACAAAATGAACTTTGAAAAATCAAGAGAATGTAAGTTTGACAAGGTAAACCATAACAAAACACTACTGAAATAATCCAACTCTCTCATTTCAACGAAAGAAATCCAAACTGAACTTTGAAAAATCAAAAGAATGTAACTGTGACAAGGTAAAGCACAACAAAACACTACTGAAATATTCCAACTCTTGCATTTCAACGAAAGAAATTCTAAAATGAACTTTGAAAAATCAAGAGAATGTAAGTGTGACAAGGTAAACCTTAACAAAACACTACTGAAATATTCAAACTCTTGCATTTTAACGAAAGAAATTCAAAATGAACTTTTAAAAATCAATAGAATGTAACTTTGACAAGGTAAACCATAACAAAACACTACTGAAATATCCCAACTCTTGCATTTCAACGAAAGAAATCCAAAATGAACTTTGAAAAATCAAGAGAATGTAAGTGTGACAAGGTAAACCATTACAAAACACTATTGAAATATTCCAAATCTTGCATTTCAACGAAAGAAATTCAAAATGATCTTTGAAAAAATCAAGAGAATTTGACAGTGACAAGGCAAACCACAACAAAACACTAATGAAATATTCCAATTCTTTAATTTAAATGAAAGAAATTAAAAATTAACTTTGAAAAATCAAGAGATGTAACTGTGACAACGTAAACTACAACAAAACACTACCGAAATATTCGAACTCTCGCATTTTAACGAAAGAAATCCAAAACGAACTTTTAAAAATCAAGATAATGTAACTGTGACAAGGTAAAGCACAACAAAACACTACTGACATATTCCAACTCTTGCATTTCAACAGAAGAAATCCAAATGAACTTTGAAAAAATCAAGAGAATGTATGTGTGACAAGGTAAACCAAGACAAAACACTACCGAAATATTCCAACTCTTGCATTTCAACGAAAGAAATTCTAAAATGAACTTTGAAAAAATTAAGAGAATGTATGTGTGACAAGGTAAACCACAACAAAACACTACTGAAATATTCCAACTCTTGCATTTCAACGAAAGAAATTCAAAATGAACTTTGAAAAAATCAAGAGAATGTAAGTGTGACAAGGTAAACCTTAACAAAACACTACTGAAATATTCCAACTCTTGCAATAGAGTGTAACTGTGACAAGGTAAACCATAACAAAATACTACTGAAATATTCCAACTCTTGTATTTCAACGAAAGAAATTCAAAATGAACTTTGAAAAATCAAGAGAATGTAACTCTGACAAGGTAAACCATAACAAAACACTACTGAAATATTTCAACTCTTGCATTTCAACGAAAGAAATCCAAAATGAACTATGAAAAATCAAGAGAATGTAACTGTGACAAGATAAACCACGACCAAACACTACTGAAATATTCCAACTCTTGCATTTTAACGAAAGAAATTCAAAATGAACTTTGAAAAGTCTAGAGAATGTAAAAGTGACAAGGTAGACTACGACCAAACACTACTGAAATATTCCAACTCTTGCATTTTAACGAAAGAAATCCAAAATGAACTTTGAAAAATCTAGAGAATGTAATTGTGACAAGGTAAAAAATAACAAAACACTGCTGAAATATTTCAACTCTTGCATTTCAATGAAAGAAATCCAAAAATGAACTTTGAAAAAACAAGAGAATGTAACTGTGACAAGGTAAACCACAAAAAAACACTACTGAAATATTCCAACTCTTGCATTTCAATGAAAGAAATCCAAAATGAACTTTGAAAAATCAAGAGAATGTAAGTGTGACAAGGTAAAGCACAGCAAAACACTACTGAAATATTCTAACTCTTGCATTTCAACGAAAGAAATCTCAAAATGAACATTGAAAAATCAAGAGATTGTAACTGTGACAAGGCAAACCACGACAACAGACAGCGGAACTACTACATAACGTTAATGGAGTCGAGAGAAATACAAAATTATATTGAAAAAATCTTGAGAATATAAGATTGAAATTGTCCACACCTAAAGTACCCGACTTCTAAATTACAAATCTTTCATATCATTACAAAGATATTAAAAATGAACTTTGAAAAATCTAGAGAATGTAACCGTGACACACTAAACCACGACAAAACACTACTGAAATTTTCCAACTCTTGCATTTTAACGAAAGAAATTCAAAATGAACTTTGAAAAATCCTGAGAATGTAAGAGCGACAAGGTAAACCAAAATAAAACACTACTGAAATATTCCAACTCTTGCTTTTTAACGAAAGAAATCCAAAATGAACTTTGAAAAATCAAGAGAATGTAACTGTGACAAGGTAAACCACGACAAGACACTACTGAAATGTTCCAACTCTTGTATTTCAATGAAAGAAATTCAAATGAACTTTGAAATATCAAGAAAATGTAACTGTGACAAGGTAAAGCACAACAAAACACTACTGAAATATTCCAACTCTTGCATTTCAATGAAAGAAACACCAAATGAACTTTGAAAAACCAAGAGAATGTAACTTTGACAAGCTAAACCACGACAAAACACTACTGAAATATTCCAACTCCTGCATTTCAACGAAAGAAATACAAAATGAACTTTGAAAAATCCAGAGAAGGTAACTGTGACAAGGTAAACCACAACAAAACACTACTGAAATATTCCAACTCTTGCATTTAAACGAAAGAAATCTAAAATGAACTTTGAAAAATCAAGCGAATGTAAGTGGGACAAGGTAAACCATAACAAAACACTACTGAAATATACCAACTCCTACATTTCAACGAAAGAAATCCAAAGTTAACTTTGAAAAATCAAGAGCATGTAACATTGACAAGGTAAACCACGACAAAACACTATTGAAATATTCCAACTCTTGCATTTCAAGGAAAGAAATCCAAAATGAACTTTGAAAAATCAAGAGAATGTAACTCTGACAAGGTAAACCACGACATAACACTACTGAAATATTCCAACTCTTGCATTTCAACGAAAGGAATCCAAAATGATCTTTGAAAAATCAAGAGAATGTAACCGTGACACGCTAAACCACGACAAAACACTACTGAAATTTTCCAACTCTTGCATTTTAACGAAAGAAATTCAAAATGAACTTTGAAAAATCCTGAGAATGTAAGAGTGACAAGGTAAACCAAAATAAAACACTACTGAAATATTCCAACTCTTGCTTTTAACGAAAGAAATCCAAAATGAACTTTGAAAAATCAAGAGAATGTAACTGTGACAAGGTAAACCACGACAAAACACTACTGAAATATTCCAACTCTTGCATTTCAAGGAAAGAAATCCAAAATGAACTTTGAAAAATCAAGAGTATGTAACTGTGACACGAAAAATCACGACAAAACACTACTGAAATATTCCAACTCTTGTATTTCAATGAAAGAAATTCAAATGAACTTTGAAAAAACACGACAAAACACTACTGAAATATTCCAACTCTTGCATTTCAACGAAAGAAATTCAAATGAACATTGAAAAATCAAGATAATGTAACTGTGACACGCTAAACCACGACAACACACTACTGAAATATTCCAACTCTTGCATTTCAACGAAAGAAATTCAAAATGAACTTTGAAAAATCAAGAGAATGTAACTGTGACAAGGTAAACCACGACAAAACACTACTGAAATATTCCAACTCTTGCATTTAAACGAAAGAAATCTAAAATGAACTTTGAAAAATCAAGCGAATGTAAGTGGGGACAAGGTAAACCATAACAAAACACTACTGAAATATACCAACTCCTACATTTCAACGAAAGAAATCCAAAGTGAACTTTGAAAAATCAAGAGAATGTAACAGTGACAAGGTAAACCACGACAAAACACTATTGAAATATTCCAGCTCTTGCATTTCAAGGAAAGAAATCCAAAATGAACTTTGAAAAATCAAGAGAATGTAACTCTGACAAGGTAAACCACGACATAACACTACTGAAATATTCCAACTCTTGCATTTCAACGAAAGGAATCCAAAATGATCTTTGAAAAATCAAGAGAATGTAAGTGTGACAAGGTAAACCACGACAAAACACTATTGAAATATTCCAACTCATGCATTACAACGAAAGAAATCCAAAATGAACTTTGAAAAATCAAGAAAATGTAACTGTGACAAGGCAAAGCACAACAAAACACTACTAAAATATTCCAACTCATGCATTTCAACGAAAGAAATTCAAAATGACTTTTGAAAAATCATGAGAATGTAATTGAGAAAAGGTAAATCATAACAAAACACTACTGAGATATTCCAACTCTCGCATTTTAACGAAAGAAATCCAAAAATGAACTTTGAAAAATCAAGCGAATATAACTGTTACAATGTAAACCACGACAAAACACTACTGAAATATTCCAACTCTTTCATTTCAATGAAAGAAATTCAAATGAACTTTCAAAAATCAAGAGAATGTAACTGTGACAAGGTAAAGCACGACAAAACACTACTGAAATATTCCAACTCTTGCATTTCAACGAAAGAAATTCCAATGAACTTTGAAAAATCAAGCGAATGTAACTGTGACACGGTAAACTATGACAAAACACTACTGAAATATTCCAACTCTTGCATTTCAACGAATGAAATTCAAAATGAACTTTGAAAAATCAAGAGAATGTAACTGTGACATGGTAAACCACAACAAAACACTACTGAAATATTCCAACTCTGGCATTTCAACGAAAGAAATCTAAAATGAACTTTGAAAAATCAAGCGAATGTAAGTGGGACAAGGTAAACCATAACAAAACACTACTGAAATATATCAACTCTTACATTTCAACGAAAAAAATCCAAAATGAACTTTGAAAAATCAAGAGCATGTAACATTGACAAGGTAAACCACGACAAAACACTACTGGAATATTCCAACTCTTGCATTTCAAGGAAAGAAATCCAAAATGAACTTTGAAAAATCAAGAGAATGTAACTATGATAATGTAAACCACGACAAAACAATACTGAAATATTCCGACTCTTGCATTTCAACGAAAGAAATCCAAAATGATCTTTGAAAAATCAAGAGAATGAAACCGTGTCAAGGTAAAGCACGACAAAACACTACTGAAATATTCCAACTCTTGCATTTCAACGAAAGAAATTCAAAATAACCTTTGAAAAATCATGAGAATGTAACTGAGACAAGGTAAACCATAACAAAACACTACTGAGATATTCCAACTCTCGCATTTTACCGAAAGAAATCCAAAAATGAACTTTGAAAAATCAAGAGAATGTAACTGTTACAATGTAAACCACGACAAAACACTACTGAAATATTACAACTATTGTATTTCAAAGAAAAAAATCCAAAATGAACTTTGAAAAATCAAGAGAATGTAACTGTGACAAGGTAAACCACGACAAAACAGTACTGAAATATTCCAACTCTTGCATTTAAACGAAATAAATTCAAAATTAACTATTAAACATCATGAGAATGTAAGTGTCACCAGGTAAACCACGACAAAATACTACTGAAATAATCCAACTCTTGCATTTCAAGTAAAGAAATCCAAAATGAACTTTGAAAAATCGAGAGAATGTAACTGTGACAAGATAAACCACAACAAAACACTACTGAAATATTCCAACTCATGCATTTCAATGAAAGAAATCCAAAATCAACTTTGAAAAATCAAGAAAATGTAAATGTGAAAAAGTAAACAACAACAAAACACTCCTGAAATATTCCAACTCTTGCATTTCAACGAAAGAAATCCAAATGATCTTTGAAAAATCAAGAGAATGTAACTGTGGCAAGGTAAACCACAACAAAACATTAATGGTGGGATGGGGAGCCAAAAGTTGGAGGGATGGGGCCCTTCTGTGTCTCAAATGCGCAAATAAAAAGTATTAAAAATGGGGGGCAAAGAAGTTGGGGGGCTCTTTGGTGCCCCGGGGGTCCCGGGGGCCATTGGGGGACCGGTGGGCCTTTGAGGGCCCAGGGCCCTTTGGGGGCCGGGGGGTTCTTTCAGGGCTGGGGTAGGGGGGTCGGGGCCCTTCGGGGCTGGGGTAGGGGGGTTGTTGTGGTAGGGGACCTCACAAGACTGTTCAAATGGAACTTGTGTATTATAATGACCACAGAGTTTCACCCTCAAATCATCTTCTAAATCATCTTCTAAAATCATCTTCTAAAATGCCTAAAACAGTTTCACTTAAATCCTCTTCTAAAATGTCTCAAAACGGTTTCGCCCAAATAATCCCTAAATGTAATTTCTACGTGTTCCTTTTGTTTTGGCATCCCTGCGCTGTCACATTTGACATTCCTAGGAAACCCTTTCCCGCGTTAATCTCTCTCATCTCTAAGATGTTCTTGGTTACACTATTATGGCTTCGATAGAATATCAATTTATCGCTAAGTCTAATGACCTGAGAAGCCGTATTTAAAAATAGAATATTAATTTATCTCTTTAGAGTCCCGCATAATTCCGAGGAAACAAGTGATGTTATTTCTAATTCCCCTTCCGTTAGAATCAATAATTCCCCTTAGAAACAAGAAATAAATTCCCCTCGAGTTGATCAATACATTCCCCTCGATTATGCAAATCAATTTCTCAGAAATTCTCTCCCCTTCGTGGATCGATAATCCTTGAATAAATTATGTCCCGTCAGCGTTAGACCAAATTGTAGATGGCAGCACATGTTTTCGTTTCATATTCATTAGGGCCTTTCTACTCACCCCTCTCAGGGACGTCAATATCAGGAGAGATTTTCCACTTCCTCCTGGAATTAAAAATATCCTTGGGGTTATTTTCACTGAAGAAACTGCAAACAAATTGCCCCAAATGAAATAGTGAATGGATTGGATCAATAGAGCATTCTATCTTTGAGGAGGTGGTATATTACATTACGCTCGCTTAAGTGACACTCAAAATTTAGATTAGAATTGTTTATTCCCTGAAAAAAGAAAATAAAACATAGGGAATAATAAGCAGTGCATGAAAATATGTCTTGCAAGAATATGATACTGAAAACAAAGGATATAACTTTAAAAATGAAGTAGAAACTTGCGTAATTTCGTCCTCATCCCTGCCAAGGGTATCAATCGTGGGGGAGGTTCCCCCCCTCAAGATTTGAACTGAAACATAAGTAAAAACGAAACGATTTTCACCCTAGATTTTGAAGCTAAATTTTGCCCCCTTACATTTTTCTTGAATTGATGCTCCTGATCCCTCCCTCTGTATCTTTCTCCTTCTTCACTCCTTCTTCTCCTTCTGTACCTGACTCTTTTTCCTTTTTATATGCTTGCTTGTAACCCTGTCTTTAGTATAAGGAAAGTAATTGACTGAGGAACCCCTTAAATGAAAATTACTTACAAGGTGTAGTGAAAAAAAATTTCGTCAGGGACGCCAACGATCAAAAATCCTGCGACTAATACTAAATTCATCAATATTTTAGGCACTGATTCCATAAAATTGTGTTGTAATTTAGATTTTCTCTTAAATTAGCCAAATCGACGTGGATTGAATTTTTAAATATACTATCGAATGACGCTGTAACCTTAAAGAAGTCAGTTAGCTTTTAATTTTATATCCCTAATGGGACTTTGGATGATGAAAAATGTTTAAGTTTACTATGAAATCATTCCTTTTGGCATTTTGGATCTTATTCACATCCTTGGATACTGTAAGGTACGCCATTCCCCTTACAAGAAAAGGGATAACAACAGACTAAGAGCGCGGGGGGTCTTCCAGCCGGTATCTCACCCAAAACCTCAAGAATTGTATTATGTTTTGAATACTTACCTATATTTTCTATAGGATTCCCCTATTTTTCATGTTTTATTTTTGGAATCTGTGTTATTGTCCCATATATTTCTGGCCCCTTCAAAATAAACGGAGGTGTTCTTGACTGATATAGGTCCTCAAATTACAAGAACTGCAGACAAAGAAAGAAATTTTAAGCCTTACTATTTATGCGTTCCGTTTCTTTAGCAGACCTTTTTTATCTCTACTACTAATTTCATCTAGTAATAAGTTGCCTAAGATATCTACTCTGGAAGGTACCCCTCCTTAATCCCTACCTTGGCCCCCAACGGAGAAGAGCTAAAGAAGCTTAGGTGTTTCTCTATCTCATCTATCACATCCGCTGTGTCAAGCCTTTTTCACCACATTCTGTGAATTTCATTAAATAAAAAAAAAATAGGGCTGTGCTCATAAAACTAAAAATTTACATTAATTGTTAAAATTTTCACTAAATAATGTATCCAATTAATTAAGCATATCTTTCTTTTATGGCCATGCTTCCATGCCCTGATCAATGTTAGAGGGACATTAATCAAGGTCATATTGGATACTCTAATTTTTTATTTTGTTCGGATTCTTTTGCACTCATGCAGACTACTAAGATACGTGAAAAAAATTTATTCTTTTGCTATTCTATTTCCTACGCGCTACTATTGCTACCACTAACAACCTACTGCTGCACCAAGCCTCCTGAGGCCAACACACCTACGCATGCTCCTCCTGTATCCCGAGTGTATTTAAAGCTTCACTCTTTATACCGCCCAAGAAGTTTCTATTTCCTTGGATTCCTATCTTATAAACCCCTCCCAACCCATTCGAGGACGACCTACTTTCCTTTGGCCCAAGATGGTTGGCCGAAAAGGACGAGTTATAGCTATGTCTCGTCCTTCATACACAAAACGTGTTCTAGCCATTTCAAACATTCTCTCATTATAGCTCTAGAAAGCGGAATTGAGCTAAATTTTTCGTACAGCTTATTTTCTTGAAACACGGTCAGTCAGAAGGGTAAGAAAAAGAATCCCTTCTCTCCCCCAAACTGTGTCCCCAGTTATAACAGCGAAAAAGTAAAAAGGATCACAGCTCCTAGAAATTTTTTCCAAGATCTTGAAATTTCAATCAGGAGATGGGAATCTTAGAAAAAGTGTATCTATGCAAGATTAACAACCAAATTTATATACAATAATTGGATTATCATAGTTTTTATAAACCTTTGGATTAATTATAAATAAATCTTATCTTATTGTTTGATTCTTCTGTATTAATTGCGAAACAAATTTTCTCACTCGGACTGTCAAGCAAAATGAATTTTCCGCAACCCTGTTTAACAAAGAAACTGTCAACCAAAATTAGCTTTGATTCCTGTTTTTGATATCCCATTTTTTTTATTTTGCAAAAACCAGAAAAAAACATTTTTTAAATTGGTTTTTATCTGGGGATGATTGTTGTTTGTTTTACATTGACGCTATTAAGCATTCAATTTATTAAATTACTACATTTTGTTAAAATTAAATTATATTTTGTGGTCGGATGAATTAGCAGTGAGGGAATTCACACCCTGCCCGATGAGCAGATATGTGTAACATTATGCTACTGAAGAGTGTAGTGATGTGTGCTCATTCCAGGAAGCCAGTGTTCAAACGCCAGGTTTGATAGTACAAAAAATCGTTTTCGTAATCCCCGTGACCAGTTCAGTGAAAATTTCGAGTGTTTTTACACCGCGTGTCCCACGCGTGTTGGGCACGGGTGCTTCAACATTAAAATCGGCAAGAATAGTAAAGATGCGCACATAATTTAAGAACAAGAAAGAAACAAGAAAAGATTTTTTTTGAAGACACTTTTTCTGGGTCCTACCAATCTGAATAATAAGACTAATTTGAATTAAAAGTATACAAAAAACAAAATAATGAAAATCGAATTAGAGGTTTTATTCAAACATTAAAAACAAAAAACACGCTGAGCGTACCAAGGATTTTGATTTGGATAAAGGATTTGTTCTTTTTTTTAAACCATTCAAGTATACAAAAGTACATATTTTGGCATTATCTCGATTCGTAAATTTGTAAATGATGAAAAAATGAGATCGTATTCTGAATTCGCTGATAGCATAAAACGGTTCTCAAGTTCATCATCTGAGAATTACGCTTATCTTTAAAAGCGGTTTCATAGCTATAGAAACATGTTACGGATTGTACAATACATTGGACTTGTATAATTTGGGTTATATATTTGGATATTAGGGGGGGGGGGTGTTGGTTACTTTACCGTCCCCCCACCCCTAATATGCAAATATACAGCCCAATTTATATTATTATATAAACTAAAGGTTATATGAAGGTTATATTTCATTAGGATTAACCTATCTTCACTTCTTGAGTGGGGTGGCTATTAGACATATTTCCATAGAAATCCATACACTTATTATTGTTAAAAAAATTTGAACATTATAGGTGTTGAAAGAACGCAGTGAAATAGTCACACATTTTGGGCCATTAGTCACTCTATAATATTTTGTCACTAAATAATATTTTAGTGACACATTAGTGACACATTTAGTGTCACATTAGTCACTAAATAATATTTTGAAGCATCATGATCTAGGTGATATTTTCACAGGAAATAACGATATCCATTATTGGTACGTACAACTTACCAAAGAGGCTAAACCTATATTAAATGTTTTGCCTGAGTCTTGTGGTGGCACAGTGGGTTTAAGCACAGAGTTCGAGCCCAGCTGTGGCAACACATTGCAGAACTGACGCAAGGATATAAGTAGTCAAGAAGCATATCTAATTTAACACGATACGAATTTTCGGTACTTGTGTCTTATGGTCACCACACTCGAATAAGGTCGAGAAGTTAAGTTTGGTTAATGGTAATGAAATAAAAAAAAATATGAAGAAATTATGATACTTTATCAACAAAGTATGAAAACTACAACAAAGAATTATGGGATGGGGGCCGTCCAGACCGCATTATATTAAATATTTAAACTAAACTAACCTAACCTAACCAAAATAGCAACTAAATATTTAATTAAAATATAGCTGCAATGTAGTTTCCCATCAAGCCGAAGCTAATATTGTCTGGTGTAAAGACCCGTGAAAACCTGTTATTGTCTCATGTTCGCAAAACAAGATCTTGAGTGTGGTGGCTATAAGACAAAAGAATCCTATTTTGGGTTAGTGACGCGCATTTTGTCGTTTCCAGCTTCGTGGTAAACTCTAAACTTGTGTCCAGCCCCAAATTGAGACAATTAAAACGGTAATATACATAACTAATTTCAAAGTTTGTCTTCAACATTTTTGACTCAAAGCGGTACTAGATGCCTGTTTAAGGCTGATTAAATGGGAGAGGTATTTATTTGTTGTCCAATTGAGAAATATATTCTATACCCAGGTGACTTTAATATTAAGTGACCTATCCTGTTGTTTGTAATAATTTGCTATTTTTTTAAAAATAAATTTTTAACAGTTTTTGAGATTTTATACTACCAATCAGACTTGAAACACGAGTCTTGTGTCCATATTGGTCAGTCAAATTGTCAAATGACATTTGTCTTTAACGACTTGGCATTCGATGTAGTGATTTTTACATTGTTTAAATCATTGGAATTATTATGGCTTCAAAAAAGCAATGAGTCTTCCCAGTGCAGGTAAAGGACTAGTAACTTCTTCTTGAGCCTATATAAAGAGGTTAGGACGGCTTGGAACCGGATAGGAAGAGATTCTCTGGACATCTAGATTAATAGAGGCTTTGTGCAGACTAGGCCGATCTTTATCACTAGCCTACAGAATTTCCACAGTATTCAATGCTCTATTATCAACATGAGTTGGCAACCTACACAAGCTATCTCAAGGCTAATACCTCTGGATTATTATATATTCATGCTGATAAATATGATACTACAATGGTGAAGAACAGGGTTGCCAACCAATGACAAAAATCACTAGATTTTAGTGATTTGCTGGTTTATTTAGTGATTTTCATCAATAATCTAGTGATTTTTGTCCAAATTTAGCGATTTTTTTGTTTTGGCAATATAAAAAATCACTAAAAATAGTGATAAATCACTAGGGGTGGCAACACTGGTGAGGACACCAGTTATAAATATCATGGCTAGGGAGAGGCTATTCAGCCAAAAATGGTTAACAAGACAAATCAAACCCAGAATAATTATCCGTTTATGTCAAGGTTTTGGTTAGATAAACCCATAAAAATTCTACTCTGACACCCCTATGGGACACCACGAGCAGGGTTTCCCTTTCTGGACAGCTTTTTTATACCCTACATACCCCCGTCAAGACTTTTGCTGGGACTATCCTCTCTCTGTTAGAGTAATATATTTTGACTGAGCATGTATTATTTGTGCTAGAAGCATGATTGATATTTATTAACACAGAAATATGTTCAGTGTATATTAAAAGATGCCATTTATATGTTGTACAAATGGAGTCTGGAGAGACTGTTCAAAACAAGTATGGAGTTGTTTGGAAAATATCTAGCAACTTTTCTTCCCGTTTTCTGGAGCGCCTACGCTTCAGGAATATACTTGACCACTGTCATCCCCGTGGCTTCCAATATTCTAATCTTAATTCTCAGACTTATCCCCCTTTTCTTCCAAGCTTTCTTCAACTATGAAAAAACGCTCTTGGCCTTGGCTATTCTATTTTTTGTAACTTCCCTGAACCCACCATCTTTATTACTAAAACTACCTAGGTAAATGAAATTGCACACTTGATCAATCTTCTCGTTACCCAACATCACATTTTTAACCTCAGTTATTCCAAGTTACTTCACTTACCATATACCCTTACCTTCACTTATCCCTAGAAACGAACCGAAATTATCCCGTATATGAGGGAAGCTGCCACTTCTTCTACCATACTCTTTACGCCAAGTCTGACTTTTTTACACCAATACTTCTAGAACGAATGATTGATTAGAGGAGGAATGTAATACAAGTTTTATTACTATTTCTTTAAATATTTTTTTCGAACGCCTCGATAACGGTAGGGTTTTTTTGACAATTTGTGTTCTAATTTTTTTTTGACAATTTATTAACATTTTTGATTTGGATTTACTTTAATCAGTAAAGCCTTTAGTTTGAAAATTTCGAAAGGCCTCAGTCCCACTCTTAACGCTAGATTAAATAAAAAAAAAAAACATTTTCCTGCTGAAAGTGAGGAGCAATATTAAAACTTAAAACGAACAGAAATTACTCCTTATAGAGGGGAGGGGGCTCAATACCTCTCCTTCACGCCAAAGTTCCTAAGAGTAGTATGCGTCGTCTGGATTCTGAGCCTTTATGTTCCTTCCTATGTCATTTAGGGCCTTTACGTTCCTTCCTATGCTATTTGGGGCCTTTACGTACCTTCCTATGTCATTTGGGGCCTTATGTTCCTTCCTGTGTTATTTGCTTGCCTCATGTTCCTTGGTACCTTTCCAGAGCATGTACTTATGGATTTGGATGGATTATGTTCCCTCCCATGCTATTCTAGGAGCTTATGTTCCTTCCTATGCTATTACAAGGGCATATGTTCCCTCCCATGCTATTTTAAGGGCTTATGTTCCCTCCCATGCTATTCTAGGAGCTTATGTTCCTTCCTATGCTATTACAAGGCTTATGTTCCCTCCCATGCTATTTTAAGGGCTTATGTTCCCTTCCATGCTATTCTATGTTTCCTCTCATGCTATTTTAAGGGCTTATGTTCCCTCCCATGCTATTTTAAGGTATTATGTTCCGTTCATTTCATTTCTATGTTCCATCCCATGCTACTCTAGGAGCTTATGTTCATTCATATGGTATTACAAGGGATTAAATTCTCTCCAATGCTATTTTAAGGGCTTATGTTCCCTCCCATGCTATTCTAGGAGCTTGTGCAGTCAGAATTTGTAAATGTATATAATTTTTTTTCTTTCCGTATTTTCAAAAATAAGGCAAATTTTCTCAAGCGCTTAACTTTTGATGAGTAAAACTTAAATTTGATTCTAAACTATTCTATAATAATCCTATTTCATTTTCTTTCATTACCATTAACCAAATTAGCAGTATATAAAAGAGTGGTTATAACAGAGAAGTAGCAAATAGCTTATCATACTTTTCTATAGATTTATAAAACCTTACCTGTAATTTCTCTTTTAAGCAAGATGTTTTCTAATGCAAAAATCCATTATTTCTTTAAACAAACTCTATATAAACAAATCACTATTTCACAGTTGATGGTTGAACAAACGTTCTTAAACTGGGATATGTTTTTGCACTTAGCTTTGTGAGTATTTAATCCTTTATCAAAATAAGCCATCGGGAAGGTTGAATATTAATCTGACAGGTATAATTTGAATGTTAATCGCTCGTTACAAAGTGGGTTTCAAATAACCGGATGTTTTTATCTTAGATGAAGAGAGATATTAACACAGGAAAAAGGATTCTTAATAATTTAAAATGTGACAACGCAGTATTATCAAAAACATTATTTGGACGAAACCGTTTTGGACATTTCGGCGAAACATTTAGAGACATTTTAAAAGATGATTTTAGAATGTGTTTTTTTGAAGTTCATTTTGAATTTCTGTCGTGAAATGCAAGAGTTGGAATATTTCAGTTGTGTTTTATTGTGCTTTACCTTGTCACAGTTACATTCTTTTGATTTTCATAGTTCATTTTGAATTTCTTTCATTGAAATGCAAGAGTTGGAATATTTCAGTAGTGTTTTGTTGTGCTTTACCTTGTCATAGTTACATTCTCTTAATTTTTCAAAGTTCATTTTGAATTTCTTTCGTGAAATGCAAGAGTTGGAATATTTCAGTAGTGACTTGTTGTGCTTTACCTTGTCACAGTTACATTCTCTTGATTTTTCGAAGTTCATTTTGAATTTCTGTCGTAAAATGCAAGAGTTGGAATATTTCAGTAGTGCTTTGTTGTGCATTACCTTGTCACAGTTACATTCTGTTGATTTTCATAGTTCATTTTGAATTTATTTCATTGTAATGCAAGAGTTGGAATATTTCAGTAGTGTTTTGTTGTGCTTTTCCTTGTCACAGTTACATTCTCTTAATTTTTCCAAGTTCATTTTGAATTTCTTTCGCGAAATGCAAGAATTGGAATATTTCAGTAGTGTCTTGCCGTGGTTTACCTTGTCACAGCTACAGTCTCATGATTTATGAAAGTTCATTTGGGATTTCTTTCATTGAAACGCAAGAGTTGGAATATTTCAGTAGTGACTTGTTGTGCTGTACATTGTCACAGTTACATTCTCTTGATTTTTCGAAGTTCATTTTGAATTTCTGTCGTGAAATGCAAGAGTTGGAATATTTCAGTAGTGTTTTGTTGTGCTTTACCTTGTCCCAGTTACATTCTGTTGATTTTCATAGTTCATTTTGAATTTCTTTCATTGAAATGCAAGAGTTGGAATATTTCAGTAGCGTTTTGTTGTGCTTTACCTTGTCACAGTTACATTCTCTTAATTTTTCAAAGTTTATTTTGAATTTCTTTCGTGAAATGCAAGAATTGGAATATTTCAGTAGTGTCTTGTCGTGGTTTACCTTGTCACAGCTATATTCTCATGATTTTTCAAAGTTCATTTTGAATTTCGGTCGTGAAATGCAAGAGTTGGAATATTTCACTAGTGAATTGTTGTTTTTTACCTCGTCACAGTTACATTCTCTTGATTTTTCGAAGTTTATTTTGAATTTATTTCGTTAAATGCAAGAGTTGGAATATTTCAGTAGTGTATTGTTGTGCTTTAACTTGTCACAGTTACATTCTGTTGACTTTCATAGTTCTTTTTGTATTTCTTTCATTGAAATGCAAGATTTGGAATATTTCAGTAGTGTTTTGTTGTGATTTACCTTGTCACAGTTACATTCTCTTAATTTTTCAAAGTTCATTTTGAATTTCTTTCGTGAAATGCAAAATTTGGAATATTTCAGTAGTGTCTTGTCGTGGTTTACCTTGTCACAGCTACATTCTCATGATTTTTCAAAGTTCATCTTGAATTTCTGTCGTGAAATACAAGAGTTGGAATATTTCAGTAGTGACTTGTTGTGCTTTACCTTGTCACAGTTACATTCTCTTGATTTTTCGAAGTTCATTTTGAATTTCTGTCGTGAAATGCAAGAGTTGGAATATTTCAGTAGTGTTTTGTTGTGCTTTACCTTGTCACAGTTGCATTCTCTTAATTTTTCAAAGTTCATTTTGAATTTCTTTCTTGAAATGCAAGAATTGGAATATTTCAGTAGTGTCTTGTCGTGGTTTACCTTGTCACAGCTACATTCTCATGATTTTTCAAAGTTCATTTTGAATTTCTGTCGTGAAATGCAAGAGTTGGAATATTTCAGTAGTGACTTGTTGTGCTTTACCTTGTCACAGTTACATTCTCTTGATTTTTCGAAGTTCATTTTGAATTTCTGTAGTGAAATGCAAGAATTGTAATATTTCAGTAGTGTTTTGTTGTGCTTTACCTTGTCACAGTTACATTCTGTTGATTTTTCGAAGCTCATTTTGAATTTCTTTCATTGAAATGCTAGAGTTGGAATATGTCAGTAGTGTTTTGTTGTGCTTTACCTTGTCACAGTTACATTCTCTTAATTTTTCAAAGTTCATTTTGAATTTCTTTCGTGAAATGCAAGAATTGTAATATTTCAGTAGTGTCTTGTCGTGGTTTACCTTGTCACAGCTACATTCTCATGATTTTTCAAAGTTCATCTTGAATTTCTGTCGTGAAATGCAAGAGTTGGAATATTTCAGTAGTGACTTGTTGTGCTTTACCTTGTCACAGTTACATTCTCTTAATTTTTCAAAGTTCATTTTGAATATCTGTCGTGAAATGCAAGAGTTGGAATATTTCAGTAGTGTTTTGTTGTGCTTTACCTTGTCACAGTTACATTCTGTTGATTTTCATATTTCATTTTGAATTTCTTTCATTGAAATGCAAGAGTTGGAATATTTCAGTAGTGTTCTTTTGTGCTTTACCTTGTCACAATTACATTCTCTTAATTTTTCAAAGTTCATTTTGAATTTCTGTCGTGAAGTGCAAGAATTGGAATATTTCAGTAGCGTCTTGTTGTGGTTTATCTTGTCAAAGCTAAATTCTCATGATTTTTCAAAGTTAATTTTGGATTTCTTTCATTGAAATGAAAGAGTTGGAATATTTCAGTAGTGACTTGATGTGCTTTACCTTGTCACAGTTACATTCTCTTGATTTTTCCAAGTTCATTTTGAATTTCTGTCGTGAAATGCAAGAGTTGGAATATTTATGTAGAGTGTTGTTGTGCTTTACCTTGTCACAGTTACATTCTGTTGATTTTCATAGTTCATTTTGAATTTCTTTCATTGAAATGCAAGAGTTGGAATATTTCAGTAGTTTTTTGTTGTGCTTTACCTTGTCACAGTTACATTCTCTTAATTTTTCAAAGTCCATTTTGAATTTCTTTCGTGAAATGCAAGAATTGGAATATTTCAGTAGTGTCTTGTCGTGGTTTACCTTGTCACAGTTACATTCTCATGATTTTTCAAAGTTCATTTTGAATTTCTATCGTGAAATGCAAGAGTTGGAATATTTCAGTAGTGACTTGTTGTGCTTTACCTTGTCACAGCTACATTCTCATTATTTTTTAAAGTTCATTTTGAATTGCTGTCTTGAAATGCAAGAGTTAGAATATTTCAGTAGTGACTTGCTGTGCCTTACCTTGTCACAGTTACATTCTCTTGATTTTTCGAAGTTCATTTTGAATTTCTATCGTGAAATGTAAGAGTTGGAATATTTCAGCAGTGTTTTGTTGTGCTTTACCTTGTCACAGTTACATTCTGTTGATCTTCCTAGTTCATTTTGAATTTCTTTCATTGAAATGCAAGAGTTGGAATATTTCAGTAGTGTTTTGTTGTGCTTTACCTTGTCACAGTTACATTCTCCTAATTTTTCAAAGTTCATTTTGAATTTCTTTCGTGAAATGCAAGAATTGGAATATTTCAGTAGTGTCTTGTCGTGGTTTACCTTGTCACAGCTACATTTTCATGATTTTTCAAAGTTCATCTTGAATTTCTGTCGTGAAATGCAAGAGTTGGAATATTTCAGTAGTGACTTGTTGTGCCCTACCTTGTCACAATTACATTCTCGTGATTTTTCGAAGTTCATTTTGAATTTCTGTCGTGAAATGCAAGAGTTGGAATATTTCAGTTTAGTTTTGTTGTGCTTTACCTTGTCACAGTTACACTCTGTTGATTTTCATAGTTCATTTTGAATTTCTTTCATTGAAATGTAAGAGTTGGAATATTTCAGTAGTGTTTTGTTGTGCTTTACCTTGTCACAGTTACATTCTCTTAATTTTTCAAAGTTCATTTTGAATTTCTTTCGTGAAATGCAAGAATTGGAATATTTCAGTAGTGTCATGTCATGGTTTACCTTGTCACAGCTACATTCTCATGATTTTTCAAAGTTCATTTTGAATTTCTGTCGTGAAATGCAAGAGTTGGAATATTTCAGTAGTGACTTGTTGTGCTTTACCTTGTCACAGTTACATTCTCTTGATTTTTTGAAGTTCATTTTGAATTTCTGTCGTGAAATGCAAGAGTTGGAATATTTCAGTAGTGTTTTGTTGTGCTTTACCTTGTCACAGTTACATTCTCTTGATTTTTCAAAGTTCATTTTGAATTTCTTTCATTGAAATGCAAGAGTTGGAATATTTCAGTAGTGTTTTGTTGTGCTTTACCTTGTCACAGTTACATTCTCTTAATTTTTCAAAGTTCATTTTGAATTTCTTTCGTGAAATGCAAGAATTGGAAAATTTCAGTAGTGTCTTATCGTGGTTTACCTTGTCACAGCTACATTCTCATGATTTTTCAAAGTTCATCTTGAATTTCTGTCGTGAAATGCAAGAGTTGGAATATTTCAGTAGTGACTTGTTGTGCTTTACCTTGTCACAGTTACATTGTCTTAATTTTTCAAAGTTCATTTTGAATTTCTTTCGTGAAATGCAAGAATTGGAATTTTTCAGTAGTGTCTTGTCGTGGTTTACCTTGTCACAGCTACATTCTCAGGATTTTTCAAAGTTCATTTTGGATTTCTTTCGTTGAAATGCAAGAGTTGGAATATTTCAGTAGTGACTTGTTGTGCTTTACCTTGTCACAGTTACATTCTGTTGATTTTCATAGTTCATTTTGAATTTCTTTCATTGAAAAGCAAGAGTTGGAATATTTTAGTAGTGTTTTGTTGTGCTTTACCTTGTCACAGTTACATTCTCTTAATTTTTCAAAGTTCATTTTGAATATCTTTCGTGAAATGCAAGAATTGGAATATTTCAGTAGTGTCTTGTCGTGGTTTACCTTGTCACAGCTACATTCTCATGATTTTTCAAAGTTCATTTTGAATTTGTGTCGTGAAATGCAAGAATTGGAATATTTCAGTAGTGTCTTGTTGTGCTTTACCTTGTCACAGTTACATTCTCTTGATTTTTCGAAGTTAATTTTTAATTTCTGTCGTGAAATGCAAGAGTTGGAATATTTCAGTAGTGTGTTTTTGTGCTTTACATTGTCACAGTTAAATTCTCTTGATTTTAATTGTTCTTTTTTAATTTCTTTCATTGAAATGCAAGATTTGGAATATTTCAGTAGTGTTTTGTTGTGCTTTACCTTGTCACAGTTACATTCTCTTAATTTTTCAAAGTTCATTTTGAATTTCTTTCGTGAAATGCAAGAATTGGAATATCGTTTCTTCAACTGAAAGTAAGGAGCAACATCAAAACTTAAACCTTGGATACACAATACAGATACTTTATTCCAAAAATTATGAAAAAATTGCAAGTAAGCAACAAACTCTTTCTTGAATTCACCATTTGGATGCACAATACAGAAATTTTATTCAAGAAATTATGGAAAAAATGTAAGTAAGTAAGTAACAAACTCTATGCTTTTTCTCCATCAATTGTCGGATATGTTGAATAAAATATGCAAAGTCGACATAGCTTTATTTCATTTTTTAAGGTTAATTTAGACGAGGTTACGTGCGCGCACGTAACCTCGTCTAAATTAACCTAAAATTAACAAGGTAAAGCACAACAAAACACTAGTGAAATATTCCAACTCTTGCATTTCAATGAAAGAAATTCAAAATGAACTATGAAAATCAACAGAATGTAACTGTGACAAGGTAAAGCACAACAAAACACTACTGAAATATTCCAACTCTTGCATTTCACGACAGAAATTCAAAATGAACTTCGAAAAATCAAGAGAATGTAACTGTGACAAGGTAAAGCACAACAAGTCACTACTGAAATATTCCAACTCTTACATTTCATGACAGAAATTCAAAATGAACTTTGAAAAATCATGAGAATGTAGCTGTGACAAGGTAAACCACGACAAGACACTACTGAAATATTCCAATTCTTGCATTTCATTAAAGAAATTTAAAATGAACTTTAAAAATTAAGAGAATGTAACTGTGACAAGGTAAAGCACAACAAAACACTACTGAAATATTCCAACTCTTGCATTTCAATGAAAGAAATTCAAAATGAACTATGAAAATCAACAGAATGTAACTGTGACAAGGTAAAGCACAACAAAAACCTACTGAAATATTACAACTCTTGCATTTCACGACAGAAATTCAAAATGAACTTCGAAAAATCAAGGGAATGTAACTGTGACAAGGTAAAGCACAACAAGTCACTACTGAAATATTCCAACTCTTGCATTTCAACGAAAGAAATCCAAAATGAACTTTGAAAAATCATGAGAATGTAGCTGTGACAAGGTAAACCAGGACAAGACACTACTGAAATATTCCAATTCTTGCATTTCACGAAAGAAATTCAAAATGAACTTAGAAAAATTAAGAGAATGTAACTGTGACAAGGTAAAGCACAACAAAACACTACTGAAATATTCCAACTCTTGCATTTCAATGAAATAAATTAAAAATTAACTATGAAAATCAACAGAAAATAACTGTGACAAGGTAAAGCACAACAAAACACTACTGAAATATGCCAACTCTTGCATTTCACGACAGAAATTCAAAATGAACTTCGAAAAATCAAGAGAATATAACTGTGACAAGGTAAAGCACAACAAGTCACTACTGAAATATTCCAACTCTTGCATTTCACGACAGAAATTCAAGATGAACTTTGAAAAATCATGAAAATGTAGCTGTGACAAGGTAAACCACGACAAGACACTACTGATATATTCCAATTCTTGCATTCCACGAAAGAAATTCAAAATGAACTTTGAAAAATTAAGAGAATGTAACTGTGACAAGGTAAAGCACAACAAAACACTACTGAAATATTCCAACTCTTGCATTTCAATGAAAGAAATTCAAAATGAACTATGAAAGTCAACAGAATGTAACTGTGACAAGGTAAAGCACAACAAAACACTACTGAAATATTCCAACTCTTGCATTTCACGACGGAAATTCAAAATGAACTTCGAAAAATCAAGAGAATGTAACTGTGACAAGGTAAAGTACAACAAGTCACTACTGAAATATTCCAACTCTTGCATTTCACGTAAAAAATTCAAAATGAACTTTGAAAAATCATGAGAATGTAGCTGTGACAAGGTAAACCACGACCTGACACTACTGAAATATTCCAATTCTTGCATTTCACGAAAAAAATTCAAAATGAACTTTGAAAAATTAAGAGAATGTAACTGTGACAAGGTAAAGCACAACAAAACACTACTGAAATATTCCAACTCTTGCATTTCAATGAAATAAATTAAAAATGAACTATGAAAATCAACAGAATTTAACTGTGACAAGGTAAAGCACAACAAAACACTACTGAAATATTCCAACTCTTGCATTTCACGACAGAAATTCAAAATGAACTTCGAAAAATAAAGAGAATGTAACTGTGACAAGTTAGCACAACAAAACACTACTGAAATATTCCAACTCTTGCATTTCAATGAAATAAATTCAAAATGAACTATGAAAATCAACAGAATGTAACTGTGACAAGGTAAAGCACAACAAAACACTACTGTAATATTCCAACTCTTGCAATTCACGACAGAAATTCAAAATGAACTTCGAAAAATCAAGAGAATGTAACTGTGACAAGGTAAAGCACAACAAGTCACTACTGAAATATTCCAACTCTTGCATTTCACGACAGAAATTCAATATGAACTTTGAAAAATTAAGAGAATGTAACTGTGACAAGGTAAAGCACAACAAAACACTATTGAAAGAAATTCAAAATGAACTATGAAAATCAACAGAATGTAATTGTGACAAGGTAAATCACAACAAAACACTACTGAAATATTCCAACTCTTGCATTTCACGATAGAAATTCAAAATGAACTTCGAAAAATCAAGAGAATGTAACTGTGACAAGGTAAAGCACAACAAGTCACTACTGAAATATTCCAACTGTTGCATTTCACGACAGAAATTCAAAATGAAGTTTGAAAAATCATGAGAATGTAGCTGTGACAAGGTAAAGCACAACAAGTCACTACTGAAATATTCCAACTCTTGCATTTCACGACAGAAATTCAAAATGAACTTTGAAAAATCATGAGAATGTAACTGTGACAAGGTAAACCACGACAAGACGCTACTGAAATATTCCAATTATTGCATTTCACGAAAGAAAATCAAAATGAACTTTGAAAAATTAAGAGAATGTAACTGTGACAAGGTAAAGCACAACAAAACACTACTGAAATATTCCAACTCTTTCATTTCAATTAAATAAATTCAAAATTAACTATTAAAATCAACAGAATGTATCTGTGACAAGGTAAAGCACAAAAAAACTCTACTGAAATATTCCAACTCTTGCATTTCACGACAGAAATTCAAAATGAACTTAGAAAAATCAAGAGAATGTAACTGTGACAAGGTAAAGCACAACAAGTCACTACTGAAATATTCCATTTCTTGCATTTCAACGAAAGAAATCCAAAATGAACTTTGAAAAATCATGAGAATGTAGCTGTGACAAGGTAAACCACGACAAGACACTACTGAAATATTCAAATTCTTGCCTTTCACGAAAGAAATTCAAAATGAACTTAGAAAAATCAAGATAATGTAACTGTGACAAGGTAAAGCACAACAAAACACTACTGAAATATTCCAAATCTTGCATTTCAATGAAAGAAATTCAAAATGAACTATGAAAATCAACAGAATGTAACTGTGACAAGGTAAATCACAACAAAACACGACTGAAATATTCCAACTCTTGCATTTCACGACATAAATTAAAAATGAACTTAGAAAAATCAAGAGAATGTAACTGTGACAAGGTAAAGCACAACAAGTCACTACTGAAATATTCCAACTCTTGCATTTCATGACAGAAATTCAAGATGAACTTTGAAAAATCATGAGAATGTAGCTGTGACAAGGTAAACCACGACAAGACACTACTGAAATATTCCAATTCTTGCATTTCACGAAAGAAATTCAAAATGAACTTTGAAAAATTAAGAGAATGTAACTGTGACAAGGTATAGCACAACAAAACACTACTGAAATATTCCAACTCTTGCATTTCAATGAAAGAAATTCAAAATGAACTATGAAAATCAAAAGAATGTAACTGTGACAAGGTAAAGCACAACAAAACACTACTGAAATATTCCAACTCTTGCATTTCACGACAGAAATTCAAAATGAACTTCGAAAAATCAAGAGAATGTAAAGGTGACAAGGTAAAGCACAACAAGTCACTACTGAAATATTCCAACTCTTTTATTTCACGACAGAAATTCAAAATGAACTTTGGAAAATCATGAGAATCTAGCTGTGACAAGGTAAACCACGACATGACACTACTGAAATATTCCAATTCTTGCATTTCACGAAAAAAATTCAAAATGAACTTTGAAAAATCAAGAGAATGTAACTGTGACAAGGTAAAGCACAACAAAACACTATTGAAATATTCCAACTCTTGCATTTCAATGAAAGAAATTCAAAATGAACCATCAAAATCAATAGAATGCAACTGTGACTAGGTAAAGCACAACAAAACACTACTGAAATATTCCAACTCTTGCATTTCACGACAGAAATTCAAAATGAACTTCGAAAAATCAAGAGAATGTAACAAGGAGACAAGGTAAAGCACAACAAGTCACTACTGAAATATTCCAACTCTTGCATTTCACGACAGAAATTCAAGATGAACTTTGAAAAATCATGAGAATGTAGCTGTGACAAGGTAAACCACGACAAGACACTACTGAAATATTCCAATTCTTGCATTTCACGAAAGAAATTCAAAATGAACTTTGAAAAATTAAGAGAATGTAACTGTGACAAGGTAAAGCACAACAAAACACTACTAAAATATTCCAAGTCTTGCATTCCAATGAAAGAAATACAAAATTAACTATGAAAATCAAGAGAATGTAACTGTGGCAAGGTAAAGCAGAACAAAACACTACTGAAATATTCCAACTCTTGCATTTCACGACAGAAATTCAAAATGATCTTAGAAAAATTAAGAGATTGTAACTGTGACAAGGTAAAGCACAACAAAACACTACTGAAATATTCCAACTCTTGCATTTCAATGAAAGAAATTCAAAATGAACTATGAAAATCAACAGAATGTAACTGTGACAAGGTAAAGCACAAAAAAACACTACTGAAATATTCCAACTCTTGCATTTCACGACATAAATTAAAAATGAACTTAGAAAAATCAAGAGAATTTAACTGTGACAAGGTAGAACAACAAAACACTACTTAAATATTCCAACTCTTGCATTAAAATGAAATAAATACAAAATCAACTAGTAAAATCAAGAGAATGTAACTGTGACAAGGTAAAGCAAAACAAAACACTACTGAAATATTCCAACTATTGCATTTCACGACAGAAATTCAAAATGAACTTTGAAAAATCAAGAGAATGTAACTGTGACAAGGTAAAGCACAACAAGTCACTACTGAAATATTCCAACTCTTGCATTTCACGACAGAAATTCAAGATGAACTTTGAAAAATAATGAGAATGTAACTGTGACAAGGTAAAGCACAACAAAACACTATTGAAAGAAATTCAAAATGAACTATGAAAATCAACAGAATGTAATTGTGACAAGGTAAAGCACAACAAAACACTACTGAAATATTCCAACTCTTGCATTTCACGATAGAAATTCAAAATGAACTTCGAAAAATCAAGAGAAGGTAACTGTGACAAGGTAAAGCACAACAAGTCACTACTGAAATATTCCAACTCTTGCATTTCACGACAGAAATTCAAGATGAACTTTGAAAAATTAAGAGAATGTAACTGTGACAAGGTAAAGCACAACAAAACACTATTGAAAGAAATTCAAAATGAACTATGAAAATCAACAGAATGTAATTGTGACAAGGTAAAGCACAACAAAACACTACTGAAATATTCCAACTCTTGCATTTCACGATAGAAATTCAAAATGAACTTCGAAAAATCAAGAGAATGTAACTGTGACAAGGTAAAGCACAGCAAGTCACTACTGAAATATTCCAACTGTTGCATTTCACGACAGAAATTCAAAATGAAGTTTGAAAAATCATGAGAATGTAGCTGTGACAAGGTAAAGCACAACAAGTCACTACTGAAATATTCCAACTCTTGCATTTCACGACAGAAATTCAAAATGAACTTTGAAAAATCATGAGAATGTAACTGTGACAAGGTAAACCACGACAAGACGCTACTGAAATATTCCAATTATTGCATTTCACGAAAGAAAATCAAAATGAACTTTGAAAAATTAAGAGAATGTAACTGTGACAAGGTAAAGCACAACAAAAAACTACTGAAATATTCCAACTCTTGCATTTCACGACAGAAATTCAAGATGAACTTTGAAAAATTAAGAGAATGTAACTGTGACAAGGTAAAGCACAACAAAACACTATTGAAAGAAATTCAAAATGAACTATGAAAATCAACAGAATGTAATTGTGACAAGGTAAAGCACAACAAAACACTACTGAAATATTCCAACTCTTGCATTTCACAATAGAAATTCAAAATGAACTTCGAAAAATCAAGAGAATGTAACTGTGACAAGGTAAGGCACAACAAGTCACTACTGAAATATTCCAACTCTTGCATTTAACGACAGAAATTCAAAATGAACTTAAAAAAATCATGAGAATGTAACTGTGACAAGGTAAAGCACAACAAGTCACTACTGAAATATTCCAACTCTTGCATTTCACGACAGAAATTCAAAATGAACTTTGAAAAATCATGAGAATGTAGCTGTGACAAGGTAAACCACGACAAGACGCTACTGAAATATTCCAATTATTGCATTTCACGAAAGAAAATCAAAATGAACTTTGAAAAATTAAGAGAATGTAACTGTGACAAGGTAAAGCACAACAAAAAACTACTGAAATATTCCAACTCTTGCATTTCAATGAAATAAATACAAAATTAACTATGAAAATCAACAGAATGTAACCGTGAAAAGGTAAAGCACAACAAAACGCTACTGAAATATTCCAACTCTTGCATTTCACGACAGAAATTCAAAATGAACTTCGAAAAATCAAGATAATATAACTGTGACAAGGTAAAGCACAACAAATCACTACTGAAATATTCCAATTCTTGCATTTCAACGAAAGAAATCCAAAATGAACTTTGAAAAATCATGAGAATGTAGCTGTGACAAGGTAAACCACGACAAGACACTACTGAAATATTCAAATTCTTGCCTTTCACGAAAGAAATTCAAAATGAACTTTGAAAAATTAAGAGAATGTAACTGTGACAAGGTAAAGCACAACAAAACACTACTGAAATATTCCAACTCTTGCATTTCAATGAAAGAAATTCAAAATGAAATATTAAAATCAACAGAATGTAACTGTGACAAGGTAAATCACAACAAAACACGACTGAAATATTCAAAATCTTGCGTTTCACGACAGAAATTCAAAATGAACTTCTAAAAATCAAGAGAATGTAATTGTGACAAGGTAAAGCACAACAAGTCACTACTGAAATATTCCAACTCTTGAATTTCATGACAGAAATTCAAGATGAACTTTGAAAAATCATGAGAATGTAGCTGTGACAAGGTAAATCACGACAAGACACTACTGAAATATTCCAATTCTTGCATTTCACGAAAGAAATTCAAAATGAACTTTGAAAAATTAAGAGAATGTAACTGTGACAAGGTAAAGCACAATAAAACACTACTGAAATATTCCAACTCTTTCATTTAAAAGAAATAAATACAAAATGAACTATGAAAATAAAAAGAATTTAACTGTGAAAAGGTAAAGCACAACAAAACACTACTGAAATATTCCGACTCTTGCATTTCACGACAGAAATTCAAAATGAACTTCGAAAAATCAAGAGAATGTAACGGTGACAAGGTAAAGCACAACAAGTCACTACTGAAATATTCCAACTCTTTTATTTCACGACAGAAATTCAAAATGAACTTTTGAAAATCATGAGAATCTAGCTGTGACAAGGTAAACCACGACATGACACTACTGAAATATTCCAATTCTTGCATTTCACGAAAAAAATTCAAAATGAACTTTGAAAAATTAAGAGAATGTAACTGTGACAAGGTAAAGCACAACAAAACACTATTGAAATTTTCCAACTCTTGCATTTCAATGAAAGAAATTCAAAATGAACCATGAAAATCAACAGAATGCAACTGTGACTAGGTAAAGCACAACAAAACACTACTCAAATATTCCAATTCTTGCATTTCACGAAAGAAATTCAAAAAGAACTTCGAAAAATCAAGAGAATGTAACAGTGACCAGGTGAAGCACAACAAGTCACTACTGAAATATTCCAACTCTTGCATTTCACGACAGAAATTCAAGATGAACTTTGAAAAATCATGAGAATGTAGCTGTGACAAGGTAAACCACGACAAGACACTACTGAAATATTCCAATTCTTGCATTTCACGAAAGAAATTCAAAATGAACTTTGAAAAATTAAGAGAATGTAACTGTGACAAGGTAAAGCACAACAAAACACTACTGAAATATTCCAAGTCTTGCATTTCAATGAAAGAAATGCAAAATGTACTATGAAAATCAACAGAATGTAACTGTGACAAGGTAAAGCACTACAAAACACTACTGAAATATTCCAACTCTTGCATTTCACGACAGAAATTAAAAATGAAATTCGAAAAATTAAGAGAATGTAACTGTGACAAGGTAAAGCACAACAAAACACTACTGAAATATTCCAACTCTTGCATTTCAATGAAAGAAATTCAAAATGAACTATGAAAATCAACAGAATGTAACTGTGACAAGGTAAAGCACAACAAAACACTACTGAAATATTCCAACTCTTGAATTTCACGACAGAAATTCAAAATGAACTTCTAAAAATCAAGAGAATGTAACTGTGAAAAGTTAGCACAACAAAACACTACTGAAATATTAAAACTCTGGCATTTAAATGAAATAAATTCAAAATTAACTATGAAAATCAACATAATGTAACTGTGACAAGGTAATGCACAACAAAACACTACTGAAATATTCCAACTCTTGCGTTTCACGAAATAAATTCAAAATGAACTTTGAAAAATCAAGAGATTATAACTGTGACAAGGTAAAGCACAACAAGTCACTACTGAAATATTCCAACTCTTGCATTTCACGACAGAAATTCAAGATGAACTTTGAAAAATTAAGAGAATGTAACTGTGACAAGGTAAAGCACAACAAAACACTATTGAAAGAAATTCAAAATGAACTATGAAAATCAACAGAATGTAATTGTGACAAGGTAAAGCACAACAAAACACTACTGAAATATTCCAACTCTTGCATTTCACGATAGAAATTCAAAATTAACTTCGAAAAATCAAGAGATTGTAACTGTGACAAGGTAAAGCACAACAAGTCACTACTGAAATATTTCAACTCTTGCATTTCACGACAGAAATTCAAAATGAACTTTGAAAAATCATGAGAATGTAACTGTGACAAGGTAAAGCACAACAAGTCACTACTGAAATATTCCATCTCTTGCATTTCACGATAGAAATTCAAAATAAACTTTGAAAAATCAAGAGAATGTAATGGTGACAAGGTAAAGCACGACAAGTCACTACTGAAATATTCCAATTCTTGCATTTCACCAAAGAAATTCAAAATGAACTTTGAAAAATTAAGAGAATGTAACTCTGACAAGGTAAAGCACAACAACAAACTACTGAAATATTCCAACTCTTGCATTTCAATGAAAGAAATTCAAAATGAACAATGAAAATCAAGAGAATGTAACTGTGACAAGGTAAAGCACAACAAAACCCTACTGAAATAGTCCAAACTCTTCCATCTCACGACAGAAATTCAAATTGAACTTCAAAAAATCAAAAGAATGTAGCTGTGACAATGTAAACCACGACAAGAAACTACTGAAATATTCCAATTATTTCATTTCATTAAAGAAATTTAAAATGAACTTTGAAAAATTAAAAGAATGTAACTGTGACAAGGAAAAGCACAACAAAACACTACTTAAATATTCCAACTCTTGCATTTCAATGAAATAAATTCAAAATGAACTATTAAAATCAACAGAATGTAACTGTGACAAGGTAAAGCACAACAAAACACTACTGAAATATTCCAACTCCTGCATTTCACGACAGAAATTCAAAATGAACTTCGAAAAATCAAGAGAATGTAATTGTGACAAGGTAAAGCACAACAAGTCACTACTGAAATATTCCAACTCTTGCATTTCATGACAGAAATTCAAGATGAACTTTGAAAAATCATGAGAATGTAGCTGTGACAAGGTAAACCACGACAAGACACTACTGAAATATTCCAATTCTTGCATTTCACGAAAGAAATTCAAAATGAACTTTGAAAAATTAAGAGAATGTAACTGTGACAAGGTTAAGCACAACAAAACACTACTGAAATATTCCAACTATTGCATTTCAATGACAGAAATTCTAAATGAACTATGAAAATCAACAGAATGTAATTTTGACAAGGTAAAGCACAACAAAACACTACTGAAATATTCCAACTCTTGCATTTCACGACAGAAATTCAAAATGAACTTCGAAAAATCAAGAGAATGTAACGGTGACAAGGTAAAGCACAACAAGTCACTACTGAAATATTCCAACTCTTTTATTTCACGACAGAAATTCAAAATGAACTTTGGAAAATCATGAGAATATAGCTGTGACAAGGTAAACCACGACATGACACTACTGAAATATTCCAATTCTTGCATTTCACGAAAGAAATTAAAAATGGACTTTGAAAAATTAAGAGAATGTAACTGTGACAAGGTAAAGCACAACAAAACACTATTGAAATATTCCAACTCTTGCATATCAATGAAAGAAATTCAAAATGAACTATGAAAATCAACAGAATGTAACTGTGACAAGGTAAAGCACAACAAAACACTACTGAAATATTCCAACTCTTGCATTTCACGACAGAAATTCAAAATGAACTTCGAAAAATCAAGAGTATGTAACAGTGACAAGGTAAAGCACAACAAGTCACTACTGAAATATTCCAACTCTTGCATTTCACGACAGAAATTCAAGATGAACTTTGAAAAATCATGAGAATGTAGCTGTGACAAGGTAAACCACGACAAGACACTACTGAAATATTCCAATTCTTGCATTTCACGAAAGAAATTCAAAATGAACTTTGAAAAATTAAGAGAATGTAACTGTGACAAGGTAAAGCACAACAAAACACTACTGAAATATTCCATGTCTTGCATTTCAATGAAAGAAATTCAAAATGAACTATAAAAATCAACAGAATGTAACTGTGACAAGGTAAAGCACAACAAAACACTACTGAAATATTCCAACTCTTGCATTTCACGACAGAAATTCAAAATGAACTTCGAAAAATCAAGAGAATGTAACTGTGACAAGGTAAAGCACAACAAGTCACTACTGAAATATTCCAACTCTTGCATTTCACGACAGAAATTCAAAATGAACCTTGAAAAATCATGAGAATGTAGCTGTGACAAGGTAAACCCCGACATGACACTACTGAAATATACCAATTCTTGCATTTCACGAAAGAAATTCAAAATGAACTTTGAAAAATTAAGAGAATGTAACTGTGAAAAGGTAAAGTACAACAAAACACTACTGAAATATTCCAACTCTTGCATTTCAATGAAAGAAATTCAAAATGAACTATGAAAATCAACAGAATGTAACTGTGACAAGGTAAAGCACAACAAAACACTACTGAAATATTCCAACTCTTGCATTTCACGACAGAAATTCAAAATGAACTTCGAAAAATCAAGAGAATGTAACTGTGACAAGGTAAAGCACAACAAGTCACTACTGAAATATTCCAACTCTTGCGTTTCAACGAAAAAAATCCAAAATGAACTTTGAGAAATCATGAGATTGTAGCTGTGACAAGGTAAACCACGACAAGAAACTACTGAAATATTTCAATTCTTGCATTTCGCGGCAGAAATTCAAAATGAACTTTGAAAAATTAAGAGCATGTAACTGTGACAAGGTAAAGCACAACAAAACACTACTGAAATATTCCAACTCTTGCATTTCAATGAAAGAAATTCAAAATGAACTATGAATTTCAACAGAATGTAACTGTGACAAGGTAATGCACAACAAAGCACTACTGAAATATTCCAACTCTTGTATTTTACGACAGAAATTCAAAATGAACTTCGAAAAATCAAGAGAATGTAAGTGTGACAAGGTAAAGCACAACAAGTCACTACTGAAATATTCCATGTCTTGCATTTCACGACAGAAATTCAAAATGAACTTTGAAAAATCATGAGAATGTAGCTGTGACAAGGTAAACCACGACAAGACACTACTGAAATATTCCAATTCTTGCATTTCACGAAAGAAATTCAAAATGAACTTTGAAAAATTAAGAGAATGGAACTGTGACAAGGTAAAGCACAACGAAACACTACTGAAATATTCCAACTCTTTCATTTCAATGAAAGAAATTCAAAATGAACTATGAAAATCAAAATAATGTAAATGTGACAATGTAAAGCACAACAAAACACTACTGAAATATTCCAACTCTTGCATTTAACAACAGAAATTAAAAATGAACTTCGAAAAATCAAGAGAATGTAACTGTGACAAGGTAAAGCTGTGGATTTCCACCATTCAGGCTGGTGGACTAAGACCCCAATACTGAGCTAGTGGATTTCCACCATTCAGGCTGGTGGACTAAGATCCCAATACTGAGCTAGTGGATTTCCATCATTCAGACTGGTTGACTAAAACCCCAATACTGAGCTAGTGGATTTCCACCATTCGGGCTGGTGGACTAAGACCCCAATACTGAGCTAGTGGATTTCCACCATTCAGGCTGGTGGACTAAGACCCCAATTTTCCAACTCTTTCATTTCACGACAGAAATTCAAAATGAACTTCGAAAAATCAAGAGAATGTAACTGTGACAAGGTAAAGCACAACAAGTCACTACTGAAATATTCCAACTCTTGCATTTCACGACAGAAATTCAAAATGAACTTTGAAAAATCATGAGAATGTAGCTGTGACAAGGTAAACCACGACAAGACACTACTGAAATATTCCAATTCTTGCATTTCACGAAAGAAATTCAAAATGAACTTTGAAAAATTAAGAGAATGTAACTGTGACCAGGTAAAGCACAACGAAACACTACTGAAATATTCCAACTCTTGCATTTCAATGAAAGAAATTCAAAATTAACTATTAAAATAAACAGAATGTAACTGTGACAAGGTAAAGCACAACAAAACACTACTGAAATATTCCAACTCTTGCATTTCACGACAGAAATTCAAAATGAACTTCGAAAAATCAAGAGAATGTAACTGTGACAAGGTAAAGCTGTGGATTTCCACCATTCTGGCTGGTGGACTAAGACCCCAATACTGAGCTAGTGGATTTCCACCATTCAGGCTGGTGGACTAAGATTCCAATACTGAGCTAGTGGATTTCCATCATTCAGGCTGGTGGACTAAGACCCCAATACTGAGCTAGTGGATTTCCACCATTCGGGCTGGTGGACTAAGACCCCAATACTGAGCTAGTGGATTTTCACCATTCAGGCTGGTGGACTAAGACCCCAATTTTCAAACTCTTGCATTTCCCGACATAAATTCAAAATGAACTTAAAAAAATCAAGAGAATGGAACTGTGACAAGGTAAAGCACAACAAGTCACTACTGAAATATTCCAACTCTTGCATTTCACGGCAGAAATTCAAGATGAACTTTGAAAAATCATGAGAATGTAGCTGTGACAAGGTAAACCACGACAAGACACTACTGAAATATTCCAATTCTTGCATTTCACGAAAGAAATTCAAAAATGAACTTTGAAAAATTAAGAGAATGTAACTGTGACAAAGTAAAGCACAACAAAACACTACTGAAATATTCCAACTCTTGCATTTCAATGAAAGAAATTCAAAATGAACTATGAAAATCAACAGAATGTAACTGTGACAAGGTAAAGCACAACAAAACACTACTGAAATATTCCAACTCTTGCATTTCACGACAGAAATTCAAAATGAACTTCGAAAAAACACATTCTAAAATCATCTCTTAAAATGTCTTTAACTGTTTCACCGAAATGTCTAAAGCGGTCTCGCCCCAATGTTGTTTTTGATATTATTGTTTTGTCTCATTTTTAATTGCTAAGAATCCTTTTTCCTGTGTTAATATCTCTCTTCATCCAAGATAAGAACATCTGTTTATTTGAAACCTACTTTGTAACGAGCGTTTAACATTCAAATTACACCTGTCGGATTAATATTCAGCCTTCCCGATGGCATATTTTGATAAAGGATTAAATACGCACAAAGCTAAGTGCAAAACACATCCCAGTTTAAGAACGTTTGTTCAACCATCAACTGTGAAATAGTGATTTGTTTATATAGAGTTTGCTTAAGGAAATAATGGATTTTTGCATTAGAAAACATCTTGCTTAAAAGAGAAATTACAGGTAAGGTTTTATAAATCTATAGAAAGGTATGATTAGCTATTTGCTACTTCTGTGTTATAACCACTCTTTTATATACTGCTAATTTGGTTAATGGTAATGAATGAAAATGAAATAGGATTATTATAGAATAGTCTAGAAACAAATTTAAGTTTTACTCATCAAAAGTTACGCGCTTGAGAAAATTTGCCTTATTTTTGAAAATACGGAAAGAAAAAAATGATATACATTTACAAATTCTGACTGCACAAGCTCCTAGAATAGCATGGGAGGGAACATAAGCCCTTAAAATAGCATGGGAGGGAACATAAGCCCTTGTAATAGCATAGGAAGGAACATAAGCTCCTATAATAATATGGGAGGGAACATAGAATAGCGTTGAAGGGAACATAAGCCCTTAAAATAGCATGGGAGGGAACATAAGCACTTAAAATAGCATGGGAGGAAACATAAGCCCTTGTAATAGCAAAGGAAGGAACATAAGCTCCTAGAATAGCATGGGAGGGAACATAAGCCCTTAAAATAGCATAGGAAGGAACATAAGCCCTTAGAATAGCATAGGAAGGAACATAAGCTCCTAGAATAGCATGGGAGGGAACATAAGCCCTTAAAATAGCATGAGAGGGAACATAAAATAGCATGGAAGGGAACATAAGCCCTTAAAATATCATGGGAGGGACCATAAGCCTTGTAATAGCATAGGAAGGAATATAAGCTCCTAGAATAGCATGGGAGGGAACATAAGCCCTTAAAATAGCATGGGAGGGAACATAAGCCCTTGTAATAGCATAGGAAGGAACAGAAGCTCCTAGAATAGCATGGGAGGGAACATAATCCACCCAAATCCATAAGTACATGCTCTGGAAAGGTACCAAGAAACATAAGGCAAGCAAATAACACAGGAAGGAACATAAGGCCCTTCCTATGTCATTCCTTCCATTCCATTCCTTCCTATTCCTTCCTATGTCATTTGGGGCCTTAAAGGCCCCAAATGACATAGGAAGGAACGTAAAGGCCCCAAATAGCATAGGAAGGAACGTAAAGGCCCCAAATGACATAGGAAGGAACATAAGGGCTCAGAATCCAGACGACGCATACTACTCCTAATAACTCTTAAAAAAGGTTTGATTCTCTTTTTTAAAGAACAAAGGAATCGTTTTTAAAGAACTGAGACAAAAGGTCGAACTTTATCATAAAGAGTGGGGCATTGAGGAGGGGACAACCCCCCTAATATACGGAATAATTTCTGTTCGTTTTAAGTTTCAATGTTGCTCCTTACTTTTAGTAGACAAAACTTTCTTTTTTTTATTTAACTCCTGATCATTTTCAGATAATCTCAAGAAATCCGCACTCTCCGTGGAAAATCCTCCCAAAAAAGATTCCTCCATAGAAAATTCCATCCACACTGCGAATTCCCCCCAGGAAATTTCATGCTCAATCATTAGCATACTTTCATTTGCAAAAACAATCATTAGCATACTTTCCTTTGAAGAAAGACTTATTTTTATTTTTAAGGGTCATGGGGGAATCCCCTCAATGTGAAAATTTTTTATCGGAAATCCCCCCCCCATGAAAAGTTTTCCTGTCGAAAATTTCCTATGGAGAATTTCTCCTGGTAACATTTCCCCGTGAAGAATTTCTTCCGTTGGAAATTTCATCCTACAAAAAAATCCCCCAGAGAATTCTATTTCCCTTCAAAATTTCCCCAGGACAATATCCTCGAAGCATCTCCACACGCAAAATGAGATCACCATCGAGAACGTAAGACAAACAAAACGAATTCCTTATGAGAATTATTGGTAATGCCCCCCCGTGTGAAATTTCCCCTGGAAAATTCCCCACCTGAAACATTCAACGCTATGACAAATTCACCCCGTACAAAATCTTTTCCACATGATCTCCACCCCACCCTTAAAAAATGCTGATATATTTTCTTATTACAAATAGGCCTACTATATAGCAAAAATAAGCAAATTTCATAACTTGCGACCCTTTGTCTGGTAGTTGTGGGGGTCATGTCATTTCCAAAGACATATTTATTGTACCTCTCAACTATATTGAATAAAATGACTATCTAAAAATTTTGATCGGACGACTTTTAGGAAAAAAGGCGCGGGAGGGGTGTTAGTTGTCTTCCAATTTTTTGTCACTTTAAAAAGGCAGTACAATTTCTTATTAGCCTTCTAAAGAGCCCTGCCACGATATTTTTAAGACCATTTGTTTGATACAATCACCCCTAAAAAAAAAAAAAAAAAAAAAAAAAAAAAAAAAAAAAAAAAAAAAAAAAGCACACATCCCTGGTCTTTCTTCTGGCAAAAAATACAAAATTCGACATATTTGCAGATTGGCGCTTGGAACCTCTATGATAGGATACTCTGGTACGCTGAATCTGACGGTGTGATTTCCATTAAGATTCTTTTACTTTTAAGGGGTGTTTCTCCCCTTTCAAAATTTGGCAAATTTTCTCAGGCTTATAGCCTTTGACTTGTAACACTAAACTTAATGAATATTATATATTTGGAATCAGGATAATAAGTTGATTCTTTCGATATATTAAATACAGAAAAGTTTTTTCTACTGAAAGTAAGTAGCAACATTAAAACCTAAAATGAACAGAAATTATTCCGTATATGAGGGGCAACCCCTTCTCCTTAATACCTCGCTCTTTACGCTAAAGCTTTTTTTTAGAACATTTAAAAAAGATTACTGTTCTAACTAAATGACCCGTGTGTTTCAGGAGTCGTTCTTAAAGAATTGGGACAAAAAGTCAAACTTTAGTGTAAATAGCGAGGTATTGAGGAGAAGGCAGCCCCCTTGACACAAGTAATAATTTCTGTTCGTTTTAAGTTTTGATGTTCCTCCTTACTTTCATTTGAAAAAAAACTTGTTTTTTTTATTCAATTTCTGATCGTTTTTAAATAGTGAAGGGAAATCTTGCTCCCCCTCCATGGAAATTTCCCTCTCGCAACGGAAAATCCCTCCATGGAAAGTAATTTCCACGTAACCCTCCCCCCCACCTCACCAGAAAAATTCCTCTCAGACAGTTCCATTCTAGTTAAATCCTCCCCGCCCTCCCCCCCCCCGAATTTCTAGTTTACGTTTTAAGGTGAAAACTTTTTCTTAGCCTACATTCATTTGAAAAGATTGTTTTCAAAATCATGCCAGAAATCCCCTCCTGCGTGGAAAAGTTTTCCCGCAAATAACCCACCCCCTAGTAGAAAGCTATTCTCGCAGAAAATTCACTCCGGAGATTTATCCTGTCGACCCCCCCCCCCCCTTGGCAAATTTACCCCGTGAAAAATTCCCCTCTTACGGAAAGATCCTAAACAACTCTAGCTCGGTAAAAACTCCCCCCCCCGGAAGATTCCTCTCAACATCTCCACATGTAAAAGTGAGTCTGCAAAGAGAAAGTAAGACCACTAAAACGAAATTCGTGCAAGAATTCTGGCAAATTCCCCCAGTGTAGAACTTCCTCCAGAAAGTTCGCCTTTTGAAACTTCCCTTCCCATGTAAAAATCTCCTCGTGAAAATCTCTCCAGCAGAAAATTCACCCCCCTCCCGCCCAAAAATATATGAATACTTCCCAATAAGAAATTCTATACGTAAACAAACGACACATTTTATAACTTAAAGACCTTCCCCAGGGGTTCCGGGGGTCTTGTTATTTCCAAAGGCATAGTTATTGGGCTTTTCAACTATGCTGAACAAAGTGGCTACCTCAAAATTTTGATCTGACGTTTTTGTGAAAAAATTGGGGGGGGGGGGGTGAGAGGGGGGGTAGCTACCCCCCAATCCTTTTGGTTACTTAAAAAGAACATCAAAACTTTTAAGTTCCGTTCCCATCAGCCATTTCCCGATATTCTAGGACTATTGGTGTGATGTGATCACCCCTGGGAATAAAAGAACAAATAAACACACAGTTAGATGCAACCTAAACAGGAAAACATAAGAATAATCAGTTTCCAATATCCAAATAGAAATAGGGTTGTTTTATCAAACCTGGTAGTATTATTTTTTCTCTATCAATTTTTTTTTCTCAAGAAGGTGGCCATAAGAAATATGGAACATTTAAGCACTTAATAGAGCTCCATATATTTGTAGTCTCAAGAATTGTGCTCCGTAACTGAAGCTCTGCCTGAATGAAATTATATTCTAGTAACAGCCTAGGAGGACAAATATATGAAAATATGGGAAATTATAAGAACTTTGAGACTTCTCAAAATTCCACATTTTTGCAGATGGGACCTTAAAACTTCTGCAATAGGATTCTCGGATACGCAATTTGCTGATGTGATTTTCATTAAGATAAATGACTTTAAGGGATGTTTTTTCCCCTTTTTAAAACTCAGGCAAATTTTCTCAAGCGTGTAGCTTTCGATGGACAACACTAAACTTAATGAATCTTATATACTGTTCGTGTTGAGATGTATTATCGCTCTTTACTTTCATTTAATAAAAAAAACAGGTTTTTTAAACTGAAAGTAAGGAGCGACATTAAAACTTAAAACGAACAGAAATTATTCCGTATATAAAAGGGGCTGTCCCCTCCTCAACGCCTCCCTCTTTACGCTAAAGTTTTTTATTGTTTTAAAAAATAAAGCTGTGAAACAGAGTCAAACTTTAGCGTAAAGAGCGGGGCATTGAGGAGGGGACAGCCCCTTTCAAATACGGAATAATTTCTGTTCGTTTTAAGTTTTAATGTCGCTCCTTACTTTCAGTTTTAAAAACTTGTTTTTTTTTATATAATTTCTGATCGTTTTTTAGTTAATGCAGCTTTTATTAAGGCTCACCGTCATTGAATAAGTTAACAAAATTTGCATAAAAAGTTTACTTTTCTTTTGCTAAATGGTTGTCTCTAAATTTGGCTCTGACGTAATTTACAAATTAACTTACGTAACGAACTTCTATATTCGCATATTTTTCTTCTGGCAAAAAATACAAAGTTGCAGATTTTTGCAGATATGAGCTTGAAACCAATGTAATAAGGTTTTTTGATACGCTGAATCTGACGGCGTGATTTTCATTAAAATTCTTTCACTTGTAGGGAATGTTTCCCCCCTCTTAAAAAATCAGGTAAATTTTCTCAGGCTCGTAGCCTTTGATGAGTAATACTAAACTTAATAAAATTTTTATATTTAAAATCAGTATTATAAGTCCATTCTTTTGATACATTTATTGACATCAAAATTCCGTTTTTAAAAGTTTCGATTACTATTGAGCCGTATCGCTTTTTTTTATTGTTTTTTATTACCTCTATGAGGGGGTTTTCCCCTTAGTCAATACCACGCTCTTTACGTTAAAAGTAAAAAAAAAATTAATTCACAAACCCCTGAATCACAAAGACCGTTTAATTGGAATAGATAGCTCTTTTGAAAGCACTAAAAAAAACTGTAGCGTAAAGAGCGAGGTATTGACTTGGGGGAGAACCCCCTCATATACGTAATAATTTATGTTCGTTTTAAGTTCTAATGTTGCTTCTTACTTTCAGTTGAAAAAACTTTTTTTTTCAATTTAATTTCTGATCGTTTTTTAAATAATGCTAGGAAATCCGGTGCCCCCTTCATAGAAATGTCCATTACCCCTAAGGAGACATCCTCCACGGAAAGATTCTCCCGAGTAGCCCACTCCTCCAGCCCCCCCACCAGAAAAAAATCCTTCCTGAAAATGTCTGTATACTTCCCAATAACCAATACAATATATAGCAATGGGCAAAGTTCATAACTTGCAGCCCTTCCCCCGGAAACTGTGAGGAACTAAGTCATCTTAAAAGACATATTTATTAGATCTTCGACTCTGCTGAACAAAATGGCTATTTCAAAATTTTGATTGGGTGACTTTGGGAAAAAATGAGCGTGGGAGGGGGCCTAGTTGCCCTCCATTTTTTGGTCACTTAAAAAGGGCACTATAACTTTTAATTTCCGTTCCAATGAGCCCTCCTACGATATTCTAGGACCACTGGGTCAATACGATTACCCCTGGGGAAAAGAAAGAAAGAAAAAAAAACCTAATAAACACGCATGCGTGATCTTTCTTCTGGCAAAAAATGGAAAATTCCATATTTTTGTAAATAGGAGCTTGAAACCTCTACAGTAGGATTCTCTAATACGCTGAATATGATGGTGTGATTCTATAATTCCATTAAGATTCTATAAATTTTAGGGGGTCTTTCCCCCTTTTTTCGAAAATGAGCCAAATTTTCTCAGGCGCGTAACTTTTGATGGGTAATATTAAACTTGATGAAACTTATATTTTTGAAATCAGAATTGAAATTTGATTCTTTTGGTCTATCTATTGGTATAAAAATTCCGTTTTTTAGAATTTCGGTTACCATTGAGCCGGGTCGCTCCTTACTTACAGTTCGTTACCACGAACTGTTTGACTACAAAGTAAGATAAAATATTCTTAAGAATAAGGAGGAAGCTTCGTATAGAGTAAAGTTAAGCTTAGGGCAGAGTAAGCTTAGAGTATAAATAGTAAGCAAAGAGATAGTAAATAGTGCGAATCAAAGAAAGAGAGAAAATAGTACTTTTTGGGAAAAATTATTTTTGTTCTTTTTTTTGCAAAGTAAAAAACAAAAAAACAAATTTTTTTTTCGTTTAATTATATTTAAGAACCATAGCTATTCAAATTCGTCCCTGTCTGTCTGAAAAAGTAAAACTATGAATTTCACTATCAGTCTTAACTTATCGGGGGAATAAAAATCTGACATTAGGAAATGCTGTATCTTATCAAACCTTGTTTTGTATATGCCTTGTTTTTTTCCATCAGACAATGAAACTGCTAAAGTACAGTACCCGGTTGAACCATTTAAATATTTTACTGATTGATTACTGATTATTTTAGTTATATTGAGGATTCAAAGCTATTCATTATCCTTGTCTTCTGTCTGAATACCGGTCTTAACTTGTCTGGGAAATCAAAAATCTGATATCAGGAAACGTTGTATCTTATCAAATGTTGCTGTAATTTAGTATATGCCTCGTATTTTAGATCGGCAAATGAAACAGCAATAAGTGAAGTCTCCCGTTGGACCATTCAAATATTTGATGAGATTACTGATCAGGATGTCTACGATAGAAGAGAGCCTCCTCTGTCTGATGGACCGATTTCTGTTGAAGCTTCTGTCTCCATGACGATGCTAAGTGATGTTGACATACATGAATCAGTAAGAAGCTTCTTCAATAATTTTTTTTTTCGTTAGAGGAATAGGAAAAAAATAATTGGAATAAAAAAAGTAAATCAGGAAACCTTCTGTTGATATCTTTGCTAAAATATGAAAGACGAAATGGATGTAAATAGTAAATAAATTCTTAGGCCACCCTACCTTTCCGTTCATAATTGAAATAAAAATCTATCAATATTTGGTATTTTGTTTGAGACAGTAAAAGACAAAAAAGCCTTTTTAATAGAAAATAAACAATCCATTCCGAATATTTAGGCTTCATATCCGGAAGCCTAACACAAACGCTAAACAAAAAAAAAAAAAAAAAAAAAAGCGATAGGATATTTTATTTTGATGTGAGTTTCCTCTCGTCTTTTTTCTGGGTTTTGCGTTTGTGTGTTTCTTTGTTTTTATGCTTTGTTCAAGCTATTTTTTGTAGATTTTGTTTGTTTTCTCTTCGAATTTTCTCTCTAGATTTTATTATCGTTTATAAAAGATTTCGGGTATGAAGCCGAAATAATTGGATTTTTATTATTAATTTTGTATTGAAAAGCTATTTAATTTTTTTGCATTAGACATTTATTTTTTATTCTTCACTGTCTTAAAATTTCTTCGTGTTATTAATAGATTACTGTTTCAATTGTGGATACAAAGATAATTTTTCATATGCTAAACAACAAAGCAAAATACTTTCAATAAAAAAGATAATCTGAATAAAGACCAATGGGGCTTAGCTTAGGTACCGACCGTTACGGGAAAGTACTAATACTAACAACTCACGACAGCACCAAGCCGTCTGAGGCCAACATAGCTATGGACGCTCCTCTCTCATCGCAATCTATTCAAAGCCTCCCTCTTTACATCCTCCCAATAATTTCCCTTAATTCCTTACTTGCATCCTCCTCCCACCGCTTGCAGAGATGACCTGCTTTTCTTTTAGTCCTAGACTGGTTGACCAACAAGGATGTTAACAGCCTAACTGCTAATCAATAGCCATATTACTATGTTGTATTCGAGCATCTCGTATATTGTTTCGTATAATGTCTCGCTGTTGAGACGCGGTGAAACAGTAGAGACTGAAAAAGGAGACGCAATCAGTGACTCCCGAAAACTTAGGAAAATAGCTAAGGAAAAAATTGCTTAACAATAGTCATATAAATACCGAGACCAAAATATCTGATGACCTCTCCTAGAGAAACAATAACATAAGCTCAGCATGAAAATATGTCTTCAGTATCAATTATATTCTGGGATTGATGGGATTAGTCCGAATCCGAAGCATTAGTCATTGGAGATTTTCTAAACGAATTTGAAGTAATTATTTTGACTGCATATGTATATACCAAACAAATGACAAATTTCTTCTACCACAAATTAAACCTTGACACAAAAGACAATGAATCAATATGCCTGAATTATAAGTGGTAAGGCCGTTGTAGCCTTGTCATATCCTTTGGCATATTGTCGTGGTATGATCTACAAACTATGTAGCTACCTTGAAGGTACAACCTGCTTAGAAGGTTCAATTGATAGTAAAAGTGTTGGGGCAAAATATGTGTTGCTGACACCAGGGAAAAATTTGAAGGCTTCCAGGTTTTTAATCCCTTGGTCTTGTTTAAAATATTTTTAATTTAGAGAAACAAAAGCACTTACCTTCAAATTTCAAGTTCTTTTTAAGATTTTCGATAAATTGTTAGATTTCACGTTTATGTTAGTTTTAACTGATTGATTTTAAGTTTACTTAGTTTAAGTTTTTGTTCGAGTTCCAATTTCTGTATCACAAGATACCTTCTAAGAACTTCAGTGGAATTATTTCACAAAAATAGAGGTATTTTTGTATTTTTCATGATTTTTGTATTTTTAAAAAATGATGTATTTTTCAAAATCTAGTGGGAAGCCGTTTTTTTTTCTACAATATATTCAATGAAAATACCATAAAAAGGTGTTTTCAGTGAAAACAGCAAAAGCACACCTCCCAAAAACCACCCAAAAATTTAGCAGCCCTTTACCACCCAAACCCCTTGCCTTCTAACCTCCCCTCCTCCATTGACGTCACTGAAGGATTTAATATAGCTTGTGATATTTAAAAAAAATTCCAGGACTTCTCAACAGAATTGTGGGTTGAACTATCGTGGAAAGATGAAAGACTTGCTTTTTCATATTTCCCAGACGGACCTGAAGTACTGCAAGGGGAAATTGAGTTCGCAGAAAAGATTTGGAAACCCAGTCTATACGTTCTGAACGAAAAACAATCATCAGTTGTTAAATTCCCACAAGCAAACGTGCTGATTGAAATTACACCAGATGGTCACGTTACATATTCCTTCAGGTCAGTGTTTTCACATTGTTGAGTAATGATAAATCATAACGACATTAATGAAATTTTACTCTAGATCGTCATCTCTATAGTTAGGAAGGATGCCTTAGAAGCAGGGTTTTCACATTTCAAATTCGATTTTTCCTATTTTTATATCAATTTTCCCTAAGAATCCTTGTCTTAAAGTCTGATTTCTTCCTTTTTTTGCCGTAGAGAAAATAAATATTTTGCCATAGATTTCTATACAATATACACGAAAAACATAGTGCAACATCAAGATGTTATTTTTTACTTCAGATAATAATTGGCATAAAATATTTTGCATTACGGATTAAGTGCAAAAAAAGTGCAATTAAAAAAAAGTTCAATTAAGTATCATCTCCAGCAATTCATCACACGTAGCGCTTGCTTTCGTCTTGAAGCCAGCGACAGCTTTTGGTATGCTGACAGTTTTATCTTCGTTTTTCAACCAGTAATTGACTCGAACATGTGAGAACAGTGCGACATTCTCGAACCTATTTCGGATGTCTGTTTTGATTATTTTCAGGAGACTAAACAAACGCTCAGCTGGCACATTTCTAAAGGGTAACGAAAAGATCAGTGATATGCACTTCCACAAATTCCGGTTACTTGATTTTGCCACTGCGAGTCTTCAGGCTAAATATCTTCATCCAGTACTGCTCAACTGACAGCTTTTCAACTTGGGCATCTCCCAAATGAAGCTCACTGACATCGGTCATTGCCTGAAATCTCCATTCTACGTCCGTTTTTTGGAACCAACACTTTTCTGTTAGAGGAAGAAATTTTGTAAATAGTGGCCTTAGAGATTTTGGCTTCAAATTTCTTGCATTCCTTGGTTCAACCAAAGCCGAAATGTCATAAATTTCGTCTTCAAACTTGAAACGGTCTTGGATCTGCTTGATATTTCGACAAGACTGGTAAAAGAGATCAATATTATCACTTGGCTCTTGAGCATCTACGAATTCTTGAATTGAATCGGTTGCACCTATTCCCACATGCGTCTGGTTTAAAGGCAGGTACTCACTTGAAAGGTAAGGATTCAGTTCGATAAACAAATCAACACTGCAAATGTAGTCCAGTTCCATGAAGTTAGACACAATATCATTCAGAAGTTTGCTGATACTGGCCGTTAGGGAGTGAAGAAGGGGGAAATTAGATTGAAAAACTTATAAATTGGAAGCCTAATAAATTGGGATTGAGCAAATCGTGAAGCTATAAAAGATTCTTGTACTTCATTTAAGCAAAAGATCCATTTTGCAAGGTTTCACTTTTGTAACACAAAGATGTTTGAAGGTCACCAAAAGTCACTGCCCTCTAGAGGGAGAAGGAGTGGAGATAGGTACTTCTGAATACCTTCCAGGGGCTTACTTTACTCTGTAGACCCATACCTGAAAGTTTCATTTTCCTAACCTTACCCCTTTCTAAGACAGCGAAAAGTAGCTAAACTAGAATTTTACCTCTGATCCCTACTGTGCTTAGATTAAGGATAAGATTTGTTTTCACAGTCTTGAGGCAAGCAAAGCGTAGGCAACTTGCTTCTATTCTACAATTGCTGCATAGCCTAACCAACACTCCCTTATGTCGGTAAGTTTACACCAGTCAAATCCATTGCTTAAAAATAAATACGGGGCCTAGGCTACCTAAATAATATTGCAGGGTGCAACTTTTTGAAATTTTGGTAATTACAACAAGAAATGCCAGTGTTGCTACATAAGCTTCTTAAAAAACTGAGAATACACAATCTTTGAGAATTTTTCAGCCTATGTTTGAAAAATCCCTACTTTGCCCTAGATTTCCCTTTGTCCCTAAATTCAAAATAAGTCTCCCTAAAAGAAGGGAATTTCTCCCTAAAATAGGGTAATTTCCCTAGAAGTGAAAACCCTGCTTAGAAGTGTTAAAAGTCACTTTTTTAAGATCCTATTTGCCCGATTAATTGTCGAAGTGCTGCCATTTTTACTAGAAGGCTATGAGCATTTGATGTAATATTGCTGAATTTCTTCGCTTATTCTGATCATGCTGCTGAGACAGTTTTAGGTCTTATGAAAATGTAAGCAGAGTTCTGTTTTATAGAGGAGAGGGGCAGAGACCTACAAAAAAAAAAAAAAAAAAAAAAACTTTACGGTTATTAAGTAACCTTATAATTGAGAACTGTAACTTCTGGGGTTTCCAATTTACTCGGGTAATGCAAATTTGGGACTTCCAGGTATCACTACGGACAATCACGGGGATCTAGCAGACCATGGAGCTCCAAATCAGCACTAATGATCATTTTAAATAATCTTTATTTTCAAATTTTGCCGTATTTCCAAAGTATAGCTAAAGTAAGAATTTAATTTCATAATTCACCCAAAAAATTCCTTGAAATTTTTTATATTTATTTTTTCTTCACAAATTTCTTATGCAGTTTTGATTATGGCTTAGGGGTTTTCTACGTTTGCAAGGGGAAAAACTATTCCTATAATTTACTAAGACACAGTGTGAGGGGAGTTTTAATTGCCATGGTTCAGATTAGCTGTTTTAAACTTTGGAGGTAATTTTAATGTAAGCTACCTTTAGTTTTGACGATAAATTGGCAATATTTTTATTGGCTATTAGATCAGCCAATTTTTTAGCCAGTAATATCCGATTCTAACCTTCTATATGCTTGCCCATTTGGCCATCCATACCTCTTGGAAGGTCTGTGAATAGTTTTTAACATATACAGGATATAGTATGTAGGTTCGTCGTTATAAGGGAGAGCTAGAAAACTAGTTTTCTCTCTGGAAAGGACGATCTAGCTCTAGGAATAAAACTAACTATGCTTTTTCAGTATTTTGCTTTTCAAATGTTTCAATTTTTTCGTTTTGTTTCGTTTTTTTATATTACCTGAAAAGAGGGAGAGAGAGAAGGAGAGAGAAAAACAGAAGGGACCAATCATCCAGGACATCACTATTACTAAGATTTTGATTAATGGAGAAAATCATATAACCCAAAATGAATGTCTGTAAGTTAAGAGCAAAGCCATGTTTTGTTTCCCTTTTTCTATTCTTCTCTCATCATATTGCCGTCTAATAGCTTATAAACCTCACCCTCAAGATATAACAAGATAGCAGAGAGTAAAACAGGGAAACACTTTTACACTAAAAGAGAACAGACACAAAAGGAGGGATGAGTTGATCCCCATAATAAGGGAACCAAATGTCATATGTCAGAAATGGGAGCCAAAATGGCTCCCCAAATGCCAGAAAAATATCATGTAAATTACTTTGAAACAAGAAGACAGGTTATTTGCTTAAGAAATATTCCAAGTCTCATGACTTGTTCTGGAAATAAGTTATTGTTATTACTTGTTTACCTTTTATCCAGATAAAAGAAAAGCTCTGCCATCAAAAATAAGTAACAACCATCAAAAATAAAAAAACTTCGCAGTAGGCTTCAAAAAATATTGTTAGGCATTGTTTTGTCACTTAAGAGAAGGGATTAAACCAACGTATTCAAGAAAATAAAATGATGTAAATAGTTTTTATATGAGGGTTGTCCTTAATGATTTTCTTGCCCATAGCAATTTGGGAAAAGCTGTGGTTTCCTGATGTATTATACTCATTCCCAACCATTTTCTCATATAGGCTATACCAAAGAAATGAGGGACAACCATCTGGACCCTCTATGCCACTTTGCCAATGACATAGAAGCCCATACTGTCATCTGCGTACGGTACTATTCCCTTTACGTGAATCTCCTGGAGACCTGAGACTAGAATGGCCAAATATTTGAAACAATCTGACTCATGAACAGTGAACCGTAATTCCGCAATACCCAGGAGTAGTTTATCGTCAAATCAAACATTCTATATCATCATCCCCACGATTTCAGAGGCGGCGAGGTTGGCCGAATAAAGAGAGAAGTGGGATCTATCCATTACTTAAAAAAAGGTTATCAAATGAGCTGGTGAACTTAGTTTTATAGAAGTTCATTTCTCAGCAGTAATTGGGGGCGGGGGGCAAATGTGTTTTTAAAAATTTAGAAAACCAATCTTATTGTCTTTTCACTTTTTCTCAGTGAAAATACTAAAAGACATTTTTCAAAATCTATGGGCAGTGGGGGCACAACAAATTCAAAGGAGGAAAACACTCTCCTTCCACCCTCATCAAGTTGGCCACTGCCACCTGGGCTCCAGGACACAGGATATACATCTTTTGTGAGACTTGTTGCCGAATTTGCATGCACCGCAGCCCAAGCCACCTGAGGCCTTGGGGCTCCACCTCCCTCTTATCAATCTATTCTACACTTCCCTCTTTACACCCTCCCAGAAAGTTTCCATTTCCCTAAAAAAAAATTCTTAAGACAGCCTCCCAACAAAACGGAGGACAACCTGCTTTCTGTCTATCCTAGCAAAGGACAATCTTTGCCCATTATGGTTGGCTGAAAAGTATTATCTTTGAGAATATATCATAATTTATCCGCAAAACGTGTGATAGCCATGTAAACCTTTCTCTCAAGATAGGCTAACCATACAAGTGGGATTCAATCACACTTTTCGTACAGCCTACTGTCTGAAATACGGTCAGTTAGTAGGGTACCAAAAACAATCCATAGGCCACAAAAAGACCTTTGAGGTTAGCTGCCAAAAAAGCTGGATTAGCAATAAGAACGTGTTTATAAATTATTTCTCTTTCATCTCATTGAATCGCCTTCTTTTACCTCACATTTTATCAGTCCCGGTTGAACTTCGCTGAAGTGAGGATGCTAGGACTGGACTGCCTTGGAAAAAAAAAATTTTGGTTTTATTGGTTGCATGTTGTGAGTTTTTTTTCTTTCATATATTTTTGTCTTGCTGAGGACGGCCCTTGGACATAGGGCCGAAATATTCATTCAAATTATCTCCACTGTCTTGCAAAAAGATTTCCATATTGTTCTTCGTACTTTTGTTGTTTAATCCATAGGCAATTTCTCTGGAAAACATCTAGCAAATTTTCGTCCATTTTTCAGAGCAGCCATGATCCAGAATTAAACTTGACCGCTTTCATCATGTAGCTTCCAATATTCTAAACTTGGTTCGCAGACTGATCTTGCCATTCTTCCAAAAAGTTTTTTCATCTGTGAAAAAACAACCTTTGCCTTGGCTGTTTTATTTTTGAAATCTTCACTATACCCACCGTTTGTATTAATAAAACTACCAAGGTAAGTTCCGAGGTACTTTTGAAGGCCTAAGAGCTCTGTCAAGGCAAGGCACTTTTAAGGTTTAGTGATCTGTATCAAGGCCAGACACTTTTGAGGATCAGTGAACTGTATCAAGGCCAGGCACTTTTGAGGGACAATGAGCTCTGTTAAGGCTCGGCGCTCTTGAGAATCAGCGAACGGTATTAAGGCCATACATTTTTGAGGATCTATGAACCGTATCAAGAGCAGACACTCTTTTGATGGTTGGGGTCCTTGATGGTTGGGGTCCTTGGTGGTTGGAATACAGAAGTAGAGGTGACCCTATAACTCCTGTCCCTCACCCCTGCTGCCACCTATAACTTGTTTTTACATAATTCATGTCTGTTTGTTGTCAGTGAGAATTTGAAAACAGGAATTTTGTCACATTTATGGATGGTTTTATGGATTTTGTCAGTGAGAATGAAAAAACAGGAACTTTGTCACATTTATTTGATGTTTTTCATGGATGGTTATGTGTGTAGGTCAATTTATTTGATGTTTTATGGATTTTGTCAGTGAGAATTTGAAAACCAGGAACTTTGTCACTTTCATGGATTATTGAGTCTAATGGGGGTCAAGGTCAATCGATCTGTTGTTTCCGAGCCAGCTTTCTTTTCTGGTCAGTCTAGAGTCAGCAGTCAGAGTTAAAGGATTGAAAAATGAATAAATTTGAGAAAGAGAGAATTAGATCAAATCTAGTGTTTATGGAAAAACATTTGATTTTGGATGATGATTTTCTCGCAATTTGGAATAACCTCCATTGGACTATTGTAGGAAACTTTTAAAATGCGACTTGATTTAATATGGCTAATTTATTTATATATTAATTATAACCCAACGAAATCCCATTGTGCATAAACTTTTGAAATCAGTACCAATATAGATGGCTCCTCCTTCGAATGAGGTAGCGTCACAGAGTTACTCCTCTCCCCTTTCCTACACTTTGAATTTAACGAACCAAGACGATCAGTTTTATTTTATCTGTGAGAGAGTTGACATCGGAAACCAAAAAATGTTCTATATATTCCCACTGTGCACGTACACTCTTGGCAGTTGGACTCAATGTGAGAATTGTACAATTATTGATGACTATAATGAAAAGTGTAAATTATGTAATCCTTGCAAATTACATAGAGGCTATGCAGTACAAATTAAAGGATAAAATTCATGTCTTGAGGAGGTGTGTGACTCTCACCCTAGAGGACACCTCTGCTCCAATTGTCACAATGATAAATGTGATCAGTGGGAGAATACTTACCCCGCTATGATTGGAAAGAATCCTAAACGTGATTTTAGTTTATTTCTACGAGATTTGTATCGTCGCGGATTTAAATTATTCTGGGAAGAGGAATCTGGTCTACGATTCAACTGTTGGGGTAACAAGACAATCTGGTTTCTACGTTACCGCTGTGACGACACTGCCTACTATGACTACAAACCAAGCGATTTTTATTTGGCAGTCACCGAATGTGATTCACCACTTGAAAACACAGTATGTGATATTGCTTCAAATAGACAGATTGAAACTCGTGAATTTCATAATATGAATGCAAATAGTATCATTTACTATAGAAAGAGGTATGACAAGAGTGAAGATGCACTGTACTGCAGAAAATGTGACTCCGACTTTGCAATCAATCAGGATTAATGTACAGTGAATCCAAATGATTTTCCGGTATTAATGGTTCACAAAAGTTACCTATAAACCAATCAAGAAATATAAAAGTGTAGATTTAAAGGCATTGTTATATATATACCTTTTATTAATAAACAAATTCACATACTTTTTTTAAACATTTTATTCTTAGGGCACTGAAATCAATATTAAATACACTTGTAAGTAGATTTTCCACTAGAAAGTCGTTCAGACAGGGATTGTCACTATAAATGTGGAGAAACTGCTTGTAAGTATAGCCACGACATCGGAACACAAAATATAGTAGTGCATGGAAGCCACAGCTTTTAGTCGTTAGATCCTGCACCCTCTTTCGATTTTGAATAATAGTTTTCCTACTGCTCTCAATATAGTTGCTGATGTGAGGTGTGTAGAAAGTATAAGGTAGGCCAAGAGGATCAAAAAATTCGATATTCTTCATTGTTTGAAAGATGCACAGCCAATGACCCGTCAGTACAGTCGATGGACTGCTATTAACAATAATCAAGGTATTGTTCGCGCTTTGAATTTTTCCAAGATAGTCTGAGGGTAGACAATAGGATTTATATTTGGACATGTAGGGGTCCATATTAAATACACTGATTATTTGACTGGTGTTCATGGCGCCAAGTCTAGTAGAACACTGCCTTCGGGAGTGATTTCCCGATAGGTTTCATATTGATTTAGTGAGATTAGTGCAACACTCTCAGCCAATGGGTTGCCAAATGTACACTCTAAACGCACAGTCCCCGTACGTACTATACTCATATCCTGTATGCCAGACAAATCCAATACAATGATACCATGTGTTTTAGCAAACATATCTTCGGTTATACCATTTTCAAATAGTTGCGAATCATGATCTAGGGTTTGCATGGTCAACTCATACAATATTCTATAGGATTTATCAAAAGATAGATTGTAGAGTGGGATACCATTTACTGTAGACACAAGAGATGAAAGTCCAAACATCTCGAATTTATGTGGGCATTCAGTCCATGATCCTATTACACTGGCGCTTTTACAAATGCCAAAGCCAATTTCGAGGGGATTTCGCCATTGATAAAGGATGAATCGGTGAAATTGCGTGAGCCCATGGCAATATGACGTTGATTGGTGATTGTATGAGGAACAAGTAGTTTAATATTATTTCCATTAGCTCTCAGTTTTTCCACAGCCAAAGCAACAGAGCTCATAAACTGCTGTTTGTGTACATGAAATATTGCTGAGGTGAGGGAGAGACTTACATCGAGATAGGCAGCAAGTTTCTTTCTCAATATGAAATTGTATGGTGCAAGCGAAAATTTTATATCTACTTTAACATTGGGTGGCAGCCATTGGGGTATATTAAATATTTCATGATATATTTTTCCAACTAGATGTAATTCACTAGTTGTAACATTTTTAAGTGCATCTGTACTATCAGTATTAGTAATATATTCATATCCATTGGAGGCACCTCTCAATTCCTTGTATGACTTGGGTGTCATCAGCATGAATTGCATATAGCTTGCATAGTTGGAGAGATTGTTGCTTGTGCTCACCAGCGTGCCATTGATTTAGACACTAATTTGACGAAATAAATTATTTAGTATACAATTTTCATAGGATATCCCATCGGCCCGAATTGGCATTATATTATCAGATTTCTAGACTTTCATTTGTACATATATAAATGTCGTCGATAAATCTATGAATTAGTTTTCCTTGGAATAAATTTGAAAGTGGATATTGTCAGAGAGTGGTTGTAGCGGATAGGATTGTTCATAGTATCCATGCTTGACACTCACATCAACATTTTCGGCATTGAATAGATTCAATGAGGCGGTGATTGAAGGTTGAGAATCCTTATGTGGTAGGTAGGACATCCTAAGAGAAGAAATCAAGTTTCGATCTAACAATTTTCTTCCTGGGGATTCTGGTTACACTACGTGTCGGCTTTTTCCTTCTTTTCTTTGACAAAAGGGATGTCTTTCGTTTCCGACTTGAGTAGAGACTGATGAGTGATGCATTGTTTCTTGACCTTTTTAAACCTTTACCATTTTGTTTTAATTTCTCGCCAAGGGTTCGCGCACTGGACCTAAGACTTTTCGTAGCACTTTTTTTAAAATCCTTGCCAAAAACCCAACCGTATAGTGTAAAGTATGCAAAGTCTGTTTCAGCCGGTACACTATATGTTCTTGTCAATGGTAGCGAAGAGCAAAACAGCTTAGCAAACTAGCTGCCAAGACCGTAGCCAGACATTGACGAGCGACCCTTGTAATACTCCATTCCATTGCCCTGTTGTCTTGGTCAAGAGTATTAACATAGCAGTCAATATCAGGACAAGTGAATACCACTTTTCTATTAGACATCTTGCTGTTGAACGATGGGTCGAAAATGACATGTAATCACAGCCAAACCTTTTTAAATTGCTATTGGATCACCCAATTCAGTTCTTAGTGTTAACTGACAGAGTTCCAAATAGAAAGTGTTTACGGGGATATACTGAAGATGCTTTATATTGTAGTGATGAATATGTTCTTGATTGGTTTTTCATTAAAGAGCTCGTAGGAGGGGTATATTTTAATTGCCAACCCGAGATGTTTCCACAAATGAGGTATGGAGAAATATGCCAGCGTCTGTGGAGAATGCAGGCGAGTAGTCAGCAAAAATTGAATTAGTGTTTCCGGCACTTTTACCATTGATTATATTGAGCTTAAAGCCAAGAACATTCTTTAGATTATCATTGAAAATAACCTTTTCGCTAGCAATAGGTGAACTAATGTAGTTCTTGCCCTCCTCCTTTGAATAGTTGAAATGAAAAGCCTCTTTTTTACGAGCAGAAACTCTTTTATTAATAGAACGACATAAATAATTCATACAATTGAGTTCCTCGTAGGGTAATTCAATATGTGGATATCCAACCACTTGATTTTTTGAATTTGTTCTTCATCACCTGGTGGTGGTGGCCAATCATAGGGTCTAATTTTTATTTCATATTTACAATCCTTTCTCAGGATGTCATAAGTATTTTTGAGAATACAGTCAACAAGAGCCACTTCATACTTTCCGTCAAATTTGATGGTGGGGGAGAGTTTCGTCCAAAAATCACTTGTTTTATTCAAGTGATTGTAGAGAGGATCAGAAACGTTGGACATGAAAGTCACATAGAAATCATTGGGCATTGTTAATGTCTTCAGCACTGACCCAAGAATCAAAATCCGAGTTGTATCCTAGCCAACGAACAAGTAACTGTTTCTTGTCTCTACGAGTACGTCTCTTTAAAATATTTTCAATTTGATAAATTTCACTAGTGTTTCTAACTTTTTGCAGTTCATAGTCATAAAAACCACCGAGAATCTATTTATTTTTGGTGTCTCAGAGTTAATAAGTTATGGGTATAGTATCTATAATTTCGGACGCTTTAAAAAGTTTGGTGCTCCATAAATAATTCCCCGTTTCAAAAATACTGGTAGTTCTATTAATTCGAACAATATCACCAACATTGAATTTCTTCTTCTTTTTCTTCTCATTGCCATTTGAGAGTTGATTTAGAAAAGTATCAAATGTAATTTCATTATAATGAACCTCCTGAGGGCTAGAGTTGGACAGAGATCGTTGAGGTCGACGGTTGTATATCTGTATGATTTTATCTAAATCATGAATAAAAGCAAATGTATTTTTCAATGCACAATATCTTTAAATTAATAGACGAATCGTTCTTATTAATTGTTCGTCCAATGCAGCCTTTATAGGCCTATGACGATGATAAAGTGATGTATTATATTTCAAAAGAACCTTTTGCACATGGGGATTAACAAATTCACTGCCACGATCCGATTGAATTTTTCTATATGAATCCTGTTCAAGAATACTTTCAATGGCCCGAGCAACTTCAACACCTCTCTTTGATCGCAGCGGAATGGCATAGGCATAGCGACTAAAAATACTGATTGCCACTAGAATATATTTGTAGGGTGCATTGTGACGCCGTTGAACTGCGTCTAAAGTTAAAAGATCCATTTGCATTATATGCAGAGGGAAAAAGGCTTTAGTTTGTCGATATTTTTTACTGCGAAGTATATGATTCCGATGTAGCGTGTAACTTGATTCATTTTCTATATACTCTTTTGCTTTTTTCAATGTGGTGCCGGAAACAGCTCTAGAAAGCATTTTGGGAGAACTTAAATTTCCCGCTTCACCAACATTTTCATATATACCTTTCAAAACTTCATCCATTTTGAGCGTAAACACGTAGTTTAATGTCCTCTCCCCTGTTGCACAATGGAGGGCAAATAAATTCGTATTCGGTTTTGACTCGCAGCCAAAGGTTCTGTAAAATCATTTCTGCTAGTATTTTTAAATTTCGACTATTCTTATTTTTTAAATGGTGTTGTTGGAGGACTCTATTCTATTAGTTTATTAATAATTTGCTTATTGTCAATAAGACTTATTGGAAAGTTTCATACACTTAGAAAGGTGTATTGATTATCGTCAAAGGATAAGAGTCCTTTACGATTCGTCACCATATCACAAATTAAATCAACAAGATTATAACTTTTTCCCTGAATTATAATTCATATCCCTGTGCTGTCGACTTGAACTTGATCGCCAGTTTCCAACACGAGATAAGATAATACTCTTTTACTCTGTTCTCGATAGGTCAGTGGCAATAGGATTCCAATTTTCAATACAATCGAAATTCAATTCCTTCTCCTTTGTTTGTACAGAATCTTGAAGAGATGAAGAGGGATCGGCGGCTGGTCTCTCACGATAAGGTTTATGTTTGTCCATACGTCACAAAGCATCTTGGAGTAAAAGCAGTTTTTTGTCATCGGCAATATTCTCATCATTAATGAATTTGTTTAGATTGTCTTCAAAATGTTCGACGGGTGAGAGGACAAGTTTATAAGGTATCAATTTATAGTGTTTTGCCATCTAGAGAAAACTGTTTACAAGTCCTGCGATTATTGGTAGTAAAAGTGTGAAAAAGCTACCGCCTGCTTGAAGGAGCCGCGTTCTTTTAAACTTGTTTACCTCGTTTTTAAAATCCAAGGCTCGTACAGTGGGTCAATGTTGCTTTGTCTGTTGTCTAACACCTTCTGGCAATTGAACATTGTTCTCGGTCAAATTTCAACTTAGTTCAAACGTTAGATTACTGTAATACTTTTTAACATCATGGACAAGTTTGTATTTAATAATAATTGGTTTCGAAGTGCTTAAAACAACCACCAGACGTAGTTTCTAAAGGAAATTTGTCAGCTATATGACAGTAACAAAGTTCCTTTTCTACTAGTCACTAAGAAATCTACATTGTTTTGATTATTAAAAATGTCGGTGACTACACGAAGATCCTCGGGCGTGCTCTTATTAAGATCAAATAAAATGTAACCGTTGGGCTTGCTCGTCGCTTGTGTGTACGCCTACAAAAGAAATTTTGGTGTGCCGGGGTATATCTGTTTTTTGATATTTTTGAGCGAGCTATAATCACCAACGACTCGATAGATAATATAGATAGTACAATTCAAAGCAAGGGTTCGCATACATTTGCTCTGATGAAACATATTGTGTAGAACTACGGTTATGGAAATGTGCTCATGATGAGATCGTACAGTGAACAATTGTAGCATTTCTTGTGAGAACTGTTCAATGGATTCAGCCAAATCATCAATAATCAGCCACGAGTTCAGTTCAATACTATTGAAAACATCAAGTCATCTTATGAATTGTATTGGTATGGTTGTGGCAATAGCTTTTATTTTATCATAGGACTCTTGCCAAATACTATAGAAATAGTAGATTTTTTTCGGTTTTTCCAAAAACATTTTATCGCAATTTTGAATTATTCTAGCTAAAAGCGTTGTTTTCCCCGACATTGAGGGTCCACACAGAAATGATCTGAAGGGCGTTTTAAATTGATACATGTTGTTGACAACAGTCGGACTATGACTAACTGTAAACCATATGTGCCCAATGAATAAGTAGTAATTTTCCCATAGATCTATCTATTCAAGAACAACAAAAACAAAATTTCATGGCAACATTTATTACGACAAATATTTGTTCAATGTGAACACTTGGTCAACATGAAAACTCTATTTGTTCAACATGAACAACGATAACACTTATTGTCTTTAAACACTTTTCTGTACAACACTTTTGTACATTAACACTTTTCTGTACAACACTTTTTGTCTTTAAACACTTTTGTCCATCAACAAAACACACTTGGAACTAGCACAGTTGAATATTACAGTGAATTTAAAGGTAGGGCCCCCCCCCCCCCGGAAGCCGGCCGCGGGAAGGGTCCCCCACCCCCCGGGAACCGCAATGGAAAAATAAGAGGTGTCGTCTCTGCGCTAAGGTAGTGGAAGGGTTAGTGGTGGTGGATAGTGCTTCGGTTAGATTAGTTGGATAGGTTAATTTATGAATGGTTGAGGGGTGATGGTATTTAGTGCTTGGGTTTGATTAGTTTATCAAGACCAAGTTGATTACGATAGTTTATGCATTCAACTCGGTCTGAAATACGATAGCGACCATGAGGCAGGACACTCACACCATTCTCGAGCACATAGACCTTGTCAGATATACACGACATTGCATTTTTTTCCACTCTCATGGTATAATCTCTATACTGTAGAGAGCGAATTGCAATCACTTTTGCTCTTGGCACCAGGCTACTTTCTACACAGTCTCTGTACATGCTCATGTTGAAATTGATCTTTACAAAGTTTGTAGGCACCCCTTTACATGTCTTCTTTTCATCCCCCCCTATGTGTTTCCACGCCATAAACTTTGGGACCCGGGAACACCCCCCTGGAGATCAAATCACTCCCCGTCTCTGATTTTAATTTTAATAGTTGGTTGGGGGCTTGACGTTTCACCAGTTCGGGGTAGAGAGATGGATTCCAGTTGGTGAAATCCATCCGCGTGCTGATGTGCACCCCATTTTGCAAATCACCCAATAAATCTTCAGTCCCATTTAGCTTTAACAGCAGATAGTCTGTATCACCATAGTAAACTTGAACCTCCCCCTCTCGTGGGCGTTGCACCTTGCACACATTGTAGAAGAACGACAACCTGAGTTTCTTTGAAATTTCTAGTACTGAACTACCTCCTGCTATATTCTTGTTCAGTACCACATTTTGCTATTTCCTGTGTAGAAGAACCGTGCCGGCCTCTCTGCTTATGAATGGTGTGAAATTAGGGTCGGCAATAATTCGTGCACACTGTAGAGGATCAGTCACGACGTCGCAGCGAGAACTGTTGCGCAAGCTTTCACACATTTTGCCAAATGCTGAATTTAGAATGAGCTTGTACAAATCCTTCTCTACCTTTGAATTTCCCCTAGAACGTTTATCGACAAAAGTATCGATAAACGTTTTCAAATAAGGTTTCTGATTGAACTGCAGGACCCTATGTATTTTGGTGATCTTGAAGCCATTGTTCACCATCCAGTGCAAAAGCACATGGTGAACAACGATATTTTCCTTAGGGTCCAAATCAGCAATCAGTTTCTGTTGAGAGGGGGTCCAATGTATCCCCATATCCTCAACCAATGATCGATTGTAGGGGCTCAGCGAGTCCCTGGTCACTGGTCGATTGATACAGGGAAAAACAAAATCTTTGACTGAGTCGTGAAGGGCCAGCGGAATGTGACCGTCAATTTCAAAGAACTCTCCTTGTGGCCCGTTTTCCTCGACGGTGTTAATGTCAGGGAACTCACAAGGATTCTCAAGCCATTGATAGTTCCCACACGGCAAAGAGTAGCGGGACATTGCTGAGGGGTATAACGAGTTCATGTCCAAGAACACTGCATTTGACTTTACACCGGTGCTTTGTCCACTCGGATCGGTTGACAAGACACGGTCCCCATGAAAAATATACCCTCCCCTCATTGAACGCTCTACAAAAAGGTGCTGATCTATGTCAGTGATTAGGCCTATTTCCTCCCTGCTAATTTTTAAAATTAAATCCATTACAAAATGGGGTTTTGAAAAATAATAACATATATATAACCCGAACTCTGAATAGATCTGGTCTGTATTCTTACAAACTATATACAGCAGAGTTAGAACTTCACTGGACAAGTAGAGTCTAAAATAATCCCACCCATTTTTACAACCCCCCTTAGCCCACACCTTCTTGGCAAACTCATAATCCTCGACTGTACATTCACTGTTGGTCAGTGAATTGTGAAAAGCTTCAATTGGAGGTAGTTTCTCCTCACTTAAGCGAGCACCGGAGCAATAATAAACATATGCATAGATACCATGGCTGGTTAATAAGTCATACATTTCACTGTCAGGAAAGTGCTGTTTAAGCATCAGAGAGCTATCATAATTGTCGCTTTTCTGCATTTGAATTTGTTGACTTGAGGACTTGGGAAAAAAACTAAAAGAATCTAAAAACCTAATTTTATTCCAGGACGCACGCTCATTATTCACTACCTGCCATTTCAGTTCAAGAAGCAATAGCTTCTCGGCCAATTTGAGAATGATGTTATACATAAAAGAATTATTCACCCATGGACTACCTACTCCCCCTCCCTCCCGGTGCATACGTGCCAGTGCTGGTAAAATAAATTTTAAGTCATAGTTAGAGTTGTGAATAAAAACTGGGATAGAAAACTGTTGGCTAACGTTTAAATTACACGATTGATGAGCCACCCCCCTAAAATTACTACCCCCAGATGATATTTCCTGCCACAAGTGATCTTAGTCTCTGACTTTTCCCCTCCCCCTTCGGGTCTCATGTGTTTCTTCAGTCCACTTGAAAACCGCTCCCGTAAAACACCAACCACAGTTTTCATTTTTAATCATCATACAATTCTTTTCGGATTAATACCAATAATCATGTGTATTTCCCAAACAATTGATAGTATATTTCACCGTACCAATTAGTTTAGTCAATGCCTTGACCATGCATTCATCTCCCTCATACACTGTCTCAACTATTTCTAACAACCGCATAGTGTTAGAACTATCTCTTTGCGCGGGTGCATAGGACACTGCTATGGCCTGGTGTTCTTTGATACGGTTTGGATATTGGGGGTCATTCACCTCCACTAGCTTAGCTTCACAGTCCAAAGATATTTTGTTGCATTGGAGGAGGGTGTTCTGGAAATTTTTAAAGCGTAGAATGGGCCTATCACCTTAAACCGTCTCTACTGTCTGATATCCATGCCGTCTACAATGTTTCATATGAGTTCTCAACTTTAATTCAGTCCGAAATCTAGATAGACAGGTTGGGCAGTAGGAACAGGACCCCCACCGCTTTTTACTCTCCCCCCGCACTCGACTAATGTCCGTGATAGGATTAAAATGGCCAATTGCATTCGGTTCACTAGGTGGTGTGTATAACAACCAAACCCAGTGTTTAAACAAATCAACTGACGGGCCCCGTACGGGGAATACCACCCCCTTCTTTTTAGAACGAGTCTCATCTTCAAATTCTGTTGCCAATATTTAAATGGGCATTAGCCCTTTCAAAAATGTCAATAGATCTTAGCGTTACTGGGTATTTTCCTTCTAAGCAAGAAAAATCTACAACTGGGAAATCGGACCCATCCTTCCCATGTACAGCCCAGTGATCTAAATTCTTCTTGGTAGCGTCACGTGCTAGAGGCTCGTATGCTGATATGAGGAAAGCATACTTGAAACACTTTTGATCTGTTTCAAAACAAATCTTCTGGACCTCTTGACAACCCTCTAGATCAGCATTTTATTTTAAAACTTTACTCCTTTCATACCCCCCACCGGCCCCCCCTCGTAAAATAAAATCTTTCTTAAATTTACATATATTAACGCTTAAATTTTCAATGAATAAAACTACTGACCCTCTCCCGTTTTCATTATAGTTTTCGAGATGCGCTATAATTTGCCCTACCCACTCACTAAAAACACCCTCAAAATTTTCGAAATTTGGATAAATTACGCGCATCTCGGAATGTATAAAATGATAATAAACCTCGCTTTTCCCCTCATTCAAATAAAAAACCTTTAAAACAATAGAAACCTTAATTGAATCCCTACCCCCCCACAACTGAATTTGGTTCTCCAGTAGTGCACGAATTTTGTCTACATATGCATGCACTATTTCTACAGGATCAAAAACAAAATTTCCCCCCATAAGTGTATTAAAAGGATCCCCAAACGTTGCAGTGAAAACAACTATATTATTTAAAATTGTATTGGACAAAAGAAAATCGGGGAAAGATGTACCCCCTCCCCCAAGTTGTTCAACAATATTTGGACTCTGTTCCACTTCAGTTGTTTGAAGTGGACTCGTTATGGTATCGGAGGCTGGAGAAGGGGTCTCTGTTAAATCCCGGGTGAAATCATCTAAAAGCTGCAAAGTGTTTGGGCTCAAGTCTACCAGCTCAACTGTGCTAGCTTCTACATTAAAAAAATCATTTAAATACTCTTCAATATTAAAAGGTACTTCAATGATATTGTCCCATGTTTTGTTGTCCATAAACCCCATTGCCTCCTCCTCCCCTTCTTTACTGGACTGTGAATATGGGACCAATGCACCAACCTATAAATGAAAAATAGCTTATTTTCAAAGTGCTATCCCTACTGTTAAAATTTGGATTATTATTGCTTAAAAGCATTTAGTTAATTCAACTTAAGATAATCTAAAACGTGACATAGAAGTTTGTTTTTTTTTTCGCGGCAAATCCCTGCGGCGCATCCCCGCGGCATATCCTGCGGCACTTTCCTGGCCCACGGCGCACCCCGGCGGCGCTTCTCGGGCCCGTGGCGCTTCATGTAGTGCCCCTCAGAGCTCTTCCCAGTCCCCCTTCTCAAAATGCCCTTCAAAAGTTGAAATATTTATAATTCCATACAGGTTCAGTAAACACTTGAGTATAAATATGGAGGTTACATGAACAAGTTTGAACTTCAAAATGTTGAGAACCGTTAGCTTGGTTTCCCCTCACTAAAATCTTTGGCACGATAGAAATATTCAGTGTAAATTAGAACGCCAATATGTGACAAAAGAATAAATCTCTCTTAAAACTATGTGAATGGAAATTAAAAGCTCTAGTGCGCTTTTTAAGTGACCATAGAGATTCGATGGTATCTAGGCTCACCCCTTTTCAGTAATGTCATAAATAGCAATTATTATTTTTGGTGGTATAACTTGTTTCGCTCCTTCCTAAAATTTCAATTTCCTACTTTTGCAGACAATACAGAGCTAATTTTCTTGACCAAACAATAGAATTATGTTAAAAGCATTGAAAAGCCTAGACATGGCAGTCTAACCCTTGCTAATGATAGAACAGGAAAAGGGGATGAAACAGATCTATTTATATGCTTGTGCGTAGCTTTAAGTCAAAGATTAAAGCAAGATAATATTCAATTGTGAATGGAATAGCATTTTGAGTTTCAATGGTATCTAAACTATATGTGAAGCGATAGCAACAGAGAAAAGAGCGGTTTCTTAGCAAAAAATTACATTTAGATATGTAATAGGGGTTAATATCTCGCTGCGATAAGTTTATATTGGGATTGAAAAGGACTAAAACATTGGAGGAAATAGATAGGTAGGGAAAAAATACTTACATTTGCATAATCCGTCTTGGCTTGGGTGCCCGAAGGACCAGGTCGTGCATGTTGGAGGGTAACCTCCTGATCTAGTATCGATGGGGCAGCTATTAGAGGTCCAGGTAACGTATGTTGGAGGGTGGAGGGACCGGTGATTTTAATTTCTTTCGCAGCCGGGCTAGCGATATCATATGGCTGTGCAGTCGGGACAGCTTCCGAGACCCTTGAAAAAGCTTGCGTAGGTGGGGCTTCAGCATTGTAGCTATTCGCCCACTCTCTCTTTGGTTTTCTGAGAGGTTGCATTGGGTCAAGTAGCGTGGAGCTGGGGGGTTTTGTCCAGCGACCATATTGCATGACACTAGCCTTCGCAGGGGGCGCATTATTAGCCCTCGCTTTCTTAGTGGGTGGTGGTGACGAGCATTCTTCACTATTTGCACCAGCCATAGGTCTCTCCGATGTAGGGTCCGCAAATTCCTCATAATTTGCCTTAAAGAAGAGAAGAAAAAATCAAATCAAAATAATTTCTCCCTTTTTAAAGAAAGAAAGTTATTAAACATAATTTTGTTTAGAAAAGTATTTATCTCATTTTAGTAAAGCAAAAAACCCGTATTCTCTCCCCCTAAATTTAGGAAAATTAACCCACCCTAAGTATACACTCTCATTGAGTTAATCATGCGTTTTATTCAAAAGAAAGGCATATCTTACTACCTTTTATTCAAATGTTATAGCTAAAATAACTAAATGACGAAGAAGAATTTAAGGCAAGAAACAATTATATTTTCTATTTTTTAACTATTAAAAGTGCTAACCCCCTCCCAAACAAAAATTCTGGATACACACCCGGGAATATAAAAGAAACTTTATTGAAAGCTTGAAAAAAATTAAAAACATGCGTAGAGACGCAACGCATATATTTACACATTAGTTTTCTTGTCAATGGGTGTACATGGCTACACACCAAATCCCCCCTTACTTTTAATGCGAAGAAACACTTTGTTTTTACTTTACAATGAAGGCGGGAGAATTGAAGGCATTGCCCCCCTCCCTTTTACATAATTTACTTACAAGAAAGCTGTTAGAAGCGATGTATTGCCCCCTCCCCCCTTTTACATAATGTTCTAAATATATTGTTAGACTTAATTTGAAAATAATCCATTTCACTACTTCTATACAGGTTGCATATGCGTAGCTTAATTATTGCCTAAAATTGTTTTAATTTGACAATCAAAACAAACCCTTTGGCTAGACCGATACCGTGAACACACCGGAAAAGGGTGACAAGGTAATTATAACCTTGCGGAAATGTATAGTCAAGTTAGCGGCTTAATAACAATAGCGATGGATGTCACAGAGAAAGGCTAAATTTATCGAAAAGGTATTTCTTTTTGCGATGGTTAGGTTTCGAGGGTAAAAGAATATATTTTACGTTTTCCATCGAGTATAAAGATTGCAAAGTGATGTTTGTATTAGAGTGGGGGGGGGATTTAGATGGAAATATAGAGGGAAGGAATTTATCGAAATGGTATTTCTTTTTGCGAGAATTTGGGGTTGTAAGACAATGGGGGAGGGGGGGGGGATATTGTTAGACCCTAATTTGAAAATAACTTGTTTCTCTACTTCCATACAGGTTGTGTAGGCCTAGCTTAATTACTGCATCATTGTGTTTTAATTTTGACGGAAGAATAGTTCCGTTGACCGCGTTTGTAAACCGGAAAGGGTGTCAGCTAATAATAGGCCTTGTGCTGGAGATTGTTTCAAAACAGAACGGGATTTTCATTAAAAATTGACAGAAGTCAGCAGACACTTTAGCTGAATATACTGGAGGGTGACCAAGGAGAATAAAAAGTGGAATTTAACGAAAAGGTATTTCTATTGGCAAAAATTTGGGATTGTAAAAAAGTGTGGGAGGGGGTTAGGGTAAAAAGAATATATTTTATGTTTTCCATTGATTATAAAGATTGTATGGTTTGGGGGGGGGTTTGGGGGTAAAGGAATATATTTACGTTTTAGCTGAATATACTGGAGGGTGTCCAAGGAAAATTCATTTGAAAATAAAAATGAACTTACATTGCTAATTGCGGCTGCCAAGGCCTCAAGCTCATCAATTATGTTAATTGTTCTATCCATTGTGTCACAATACTTTCTGATAATTGAATCACATTGCATGCCCGTTATATACGAAATCTCAAGGTCAAATTGTTATGTAAACAAAGCCCTCTGATTGGCTGAGAAGGGGGATCTAACTGTTACCTTGGAAACTCATAACATTTGGCTTGAACAACAACAACAAATACTGTTTCCCGGAAACTCATAACATCTGCATCGAACAACAACAAGAAGGAAGTGACAAAGTTCCTGTTTTTCAAATTCTCACTGACAAAATCCATAAAAACATCAAATAAATTGACCAACACACATAACCATCCATGAAAAAAGACATAAATGTGACAAAGTTCCTGGTTTTTCATTCTCACTGACAAAATCCATAAAACCATCCATAAATGTGACAAAATTCCTGTTTTTTCAAATTCTCACTGACAACAAACAGACATGAATTGTGTAAAAAAAGTTATAGGTGGCAGCAGGGGTGAGGGACAGGAGTTATAGGGTCACCTCTACTTACAGATGTCCAAGGGTTGTCGTGTCTTTGCCTAAAATGTATACGACTTAGACCCTACCAAGTCGACTGAAATGTGCGGAAGGTTTGGAAATCAAATTGAAACACTTGAAAATTAATTCTTCAGTGCACAGGTGTAAAAACAGAATTAGAAGAATTGAAACAACTGTTAGGCAGTGAAATGCAAGAAAAAGAGGAACTGGTCACCGCAGAAAAGATTATAGAATTAAAATTATGCAAGGAAACCAATCAAACAAAAAAATACGAAGATTTGGCATACATTTTCACACATTTCAAATACTATGTTTGGAAAGCGAAAATAAAAGATACGAACCCAACAGAGGTAATGAAAAAGGTAAGAGTTCAGTCTGATAGACTAGTAAATATAAGGAAAGGCAAACAGAAAGGAGAAAAGTGAAGGTAAAGGTGAAAGTGAGAGTTTTTTTTTAATTTTTTTTAGAAGAGAGTAAAATAAAAAAAATGAAAAAGTTTTGTTAGAATTTATAATTAGAAATTGAAATGCTGTTATTTAAAAAAGGAATAAAAAAATGATAAAGTACGCAGCATTAAAAGTAGGATAAAGATAAAATTTTAAAGTCATTTGAGAAGTATTGAAATAGGATAATGATAATATTTTAATTAGGATTGAGCAGCCAAAGGGGAAATGAAACATGAGTAATAAGGGTACAGGAAATGAAGTAGGAAGATAATGAAAGATTCTACATAGTGGTATTTATTTGTAAAGGTGGAGTATTTCATTTCTTCCTTACTTTTTTCTTATTTATTTTTAATTTTTTTGTTTTTTTTTATATTCTTATCTTGGGGGATGGGGGTAAAAGTGAAATATATACGGGGTGAAATAGATGTTGATGAAAATGGAATTGGGAAGTGTAATTTAAGGTTATGATGGAAGGGGTGCCCTAAGGGGGAAGGGCAGCCTGAGGTATGGGATAAACTTAAAAGGTATAAGAAAATTAAAATGTAGTATACCTCTATTTTAATATCCTGGTATATTTTGGAATGCTCTATTTCTATAAAATTTTAATAAATTGAATTTTTTTGAAGAAGTTATTTTTATTAAGAAAAGAGTAGGTGACATTGGATAAATTATGAGATATTTTTAAAGAAAATTTGAAGGTCACCGAGAGGAAAGGAGGTGGGATAAAAAAATGTATACGAATTTAATAATTTTGACTTTATGCATATTTCCAATACTATATAATCCTTTTCAAAAGGTAGTGGTTGGCAGTTTGCACCCATTTAGATTTCACTCTCTTCAGAAATTTAGAAAATTTTTGTCAAGACGTCACTTCATAGAAAAAAATTATGTATCTCTTAGGGGGTCATAACTCCCTCAGATCACAATACCCTTAGTTGGTAAGCAATTACCATTTCAACACTTTACCGGTTTCATGCAATCCAAATAAAAAAAATATTTATATTATTGTTATTTAGAATTACAACCCCATCACTACTTTATTTTTAAGGATTGCTCTGGATTTCTAAAGAATGTTCTGGTTTTCTTTATTAAAATTCTTTTCTTGGAGCCTACAACTTTATTTGTTTCAACGTTATGCATACTCCTGTACTAAACAATATTTATATTAACTACACTCCTCACTTGGTACTTGTGTATTATAATGACCACAGCCAAGAAGTGAAGTTAGGTTAATCGAATCAATCAAATTGTGAAGGATCAACATATGCTAATCCAATTCTGACATTTATATGAAGTGGTGTAGGAGTCATCATCTCTCAGATTTACCATTGACTGATAAGCTATTAAAATTTCAATCCTTTACCGGCTCCATTCAATCCAAATAAAAACAGTTATTCATATTATTGTCATTCGGTTTTATCTGGATATTAATGTCTCGAGTTAAGACCATGGCTATAGAGTGCAGTGATTTTCAAGAGTGTCCGGCCTTGATAAGGTTCATCGATCCTCAAAAGTGTCTGGTCTTGATACCATTCGTTGATTCTCTTGAGTGCCTGGCCTCGGTAGAGCTCATTGGTCCTGAAAAGTGCCTGGCCTTGATACAGATTACTGAGCCTTGAAAGTGCCTGGCCTTGATAGAGCTCAATGGCCCTGAAAAATACCTTGGAAAGGCGTCAAGGAACCGGCCATAAGAAAATCCAGACGAGGCAATCTGCTCTCTTCTATCAGCTGAATCGCAAGCTTGCTCATAATCTACAATACTGAGGACTAAAGGTGTTCAGTGATTAAAGCACTTCTCATTTATTAGCCTAAGAGGGAAATTTCGGTCGACACATCGTCTACTCTTCCTAAAACTGCATTAGCTACAGCAATTTCTAAGTCTAATAAGTATCATTATAATTAGTAATTTGCAACCTACAGAAACCAAGCTAATGCCTCTATAATTATCACACTCATCTTTTCTTATACAGGGATTTAATTAGAGTTTTTCTAAGATTGCTAGGTACTTCCCCTTTTCCAAAATTGATATTCATAATCATCAGTAATTTATTTCCAGACTCATAGCTATCATATTTAAGAAACTCATTTGCTACACTATCAGCACCTGGGGTCTTATTAGTTTTTAATCCTTATAGTTCTGTGACTATTTATTCCTAACAAAATAAATTCTCCTTCACATCCAAGGTGTCACAATTTTTTTTTTTTTTTTATCTATTTTTTTCCTGTAATTCTATTGGTTGAGCATATTCCCAAACTTTCTGTTCATTTAACTCTTTCCCTATCACTAATTTTGGCCTCGTTCCTATCAGTGGCCCCGGCACCAATAAAAAAATGTTTTACAAGCATACCAATTCACTGTCTCTTGTAGAAGTTTTTCTTCTTGCGCTATTGTGCGTTGTAAAGGTAGGAGAAACCCGAAAATAGACGGTGGCCGACTTGCACCCCCCTGGTAGTTTTTCCCCGGAAAATACCCACCCCGAAAATACCCCCTCTGGAAAATACCCCCCCCAGAAAATTCCCCTTGTGGAAACTCCCCCCTCGGCAAATACCCCCCGGAAAATACCCCCAGATAATACACTCCGCGGAAAATACCCCCCGCGGAAAATACCCCTGCGGAAAATACCCCCCCCCCCCGCAGAAAATGTCCCCTGGAAAATACCCCCTGAAAAATACTCCCCGGCGGGAAATACCCCCGGTAAATATTCCCCCGGAAAATTCCCCCCGCCCCCTGTAAATTAAGGTTTTCCAAATTTGAGAATTTTATTAGAGTTTTTTTTTTCATAGGGGGAAGGAATTTTGGTACTTGTGTATTATGCGCCACTCACTCAAGTTTTGCGCTGTGTAAAATTCGAGAACTCGCAAGTTTTTTTGGTTAGTTTCTTCGTTACTTTACCAATAAATTTTGGCTGTAGATTTGCATATTAGGAAGGGGAAGGTAAAGTATAGTGGGTCTGTATGCAAAATGTGTTTGGTACAATTATTCTGCATATTAGATAGATAGATAGAGGAGCGTATTTTAAAGCCAAATATACGGCCATGAACATAGTAAAATCACATAAATGAAAGGCACCAATAACGATAACTTTGATAAGCGATCATCATAAAACTCTTAAATGAAATACAAAATTAACCTAATAATAGTACTTAATACTTGAAAAAACGGTCGTTGAAAAAAAAACACGCTTAACACTTGGAAAAAAAACTTAAATTAAACATTACATTTACTTTATACTGGTATTTTTTTCTTTTTAGTTATCAAAATTTCCAGATACCTCACTATTCTTCTGTAATTTTTTAGTGACTATATACCTAGAAATAATTATTTTCTCACTTCAAACTGTCCAAATACTTTACTCCCCCGGTAAATATCCCCCCCCCCCCGGAAAATATCCTCCTCTCCGTGGAAAAGCAGGCTTTCCAAATTTGAGAATTTTATTTCATTGTTTTTTTTTTATTACCGTAGGGGAACAGAGTTTTGGTACTTGTGTAGTATGGGCAACTCACTCAAATATACGCTGTGTAAAACTCGAGAACAAACCGTTTTTTTTCGTTAGTTTTTTTAGAATAGCGACTATATATTTGCACATAAGAGGGGGGGAGTGGTAGAGTAGTTGGACAATTTGAAATCGGAAAACAACTCTTTCTAGATATATGGCCACTAAAAAATTGGAGAAGAATAGCTAGGTATCTGAAAATTTTGTTAACTAAAAAAAAAAAAAAAAAAAAAAAAAAAAAAATCCCAGTATAAAGTAAATGTAATATTTGATTTAATTTTTCTTCCAAGTGTTAAGTGTTTAGGTTAATGTAGTGTTTCATTTAAGTGTTTTATGACGATCGCTGATCAAGGTTTATGTTATTTGTGCCTTTCATTTATGCTATTTTACTTTGTTCATAGCCGTATATTTGGTTTTAAAATACACTTCTCTATCTATCTACCTGATATACAGAATAATTGTACCAAACACATTTTGCATGCAGACCCACTGTACTTTACCCCCCTCCCCGCTAATATGCAAATATATAGCCCAAATTTATTTCTAAAGTAACGAAGAAACTAACAAAAAAACTGGTGTGTTCTCGAATTTTTCCCAGCGTAAACTTCAGTGAGTGGCGCATAATATCCAACTACCATAATTCCTTCCTCCTACGGAAATAAAAAAAAAACCAATTCAAATCAAATTAAAATCTCAAATTTGGAAGGCCTAATTTTCCACGGGGGGGGAGGAGGGGAGGGGTATTTTCCAGGGGTATATTTACCGGGGGGACATTTACCGGGGGGTATCTTTTTCGGGGGGGGGGGAGGGAATTTTCTAGGGGGTATTTTCTAGGTGTATTTTCTGCGGGGGATTTTTTCCGCGGGGTTCGTTTTCTGTTTTCTTTTCCTGGGAGGGAGGTATTTTCCACAGGGGGTATTTTCCGCGGGGGGTATTTTTCGTGGGTGGGGGGGGGTTATTACTGGGGGGGATAAACACCTAGAACCTAAATACACAACTCGTTCTGATCTATATGAAGGAAATGATCTTGAAGAGAATACTTGAATGAAGAATTTGCTTGATGCTCCACGTTAGTCTAGTACAGGGAGATTATATATTATAATTAAGATGATACAATTCAGGAAGAAGAAGCATAAAGTAACTATCATGGGTCAACTGAATTTTGGGGTTTCACAGAAATATTTGCTCTATCAAAAGTGATTGCAGACTAAGTATGAACACCCCCAAAATAAAAATAAAGAGAGAAAAAAACATTGAGTTTTACTGGAAGATAGTTGAATACCTATAAAATAAAAATTGAGTACAAATTAAATAATGAAGAAAAAGAAAGAGAGGGAAGAACAGAGAGAGAGAGAGAGAGAGAGAGAGAGAGAGAGAGAGAGAGGGGGGGGAGAGAGAGGGGGGGGAGAGAGAGGGGGATAGCAAAAACTAAAGAAAAGGAAGAAAAATAACAGTTGTTTTTCTCTATGATAGGTTGCAATCTAAAGTTTACTGTGCAATCAGCTTGGCAAATTTCCCATTTGATGTTCAAAAATGTAACCTCCATATTGGTAGCTGTAAGTACTTTTTTCTTACTTTCTTTTGAAATTTGAAAGGGCTTCTTAGCGGAAATTTACAAACTTTTGTTTGTCTGACTAACAAGAAAACGTTGGAGGGGCAGGAGGCCATCTCCCCTTCTCGCCAATGATGATATATTACAAAATTCGTAATTTTGATAATTTAGAGACTAAAAATTATCTACAAATGGCTTCCAATAACTGATGAACTTAAAACCACCTGCATTCCTCCGCTCCGTTTTGAAATCATAGGTCAAACCATTTTAGATCACATGCTAAATGGGTCTCTTATTAATATTAAATAAAAAAAACAAGTTTTTTAAACTGAAAGTAAGGAGCGACATTAAAACTTAAAACGAACAGAAATTATTCCGTCTATGAAAGGGGCTGTCCCCTCCTCAACACCTCGCTCTTTACGCTAAAGTTTTTTATTGTTTTACATAAAATCGTGTGACAGAGTCAAACTATAGCGCAAAGAGCGAGGCGTCGAGGAGGGGACAGCCCTTTTCATATACGGAATAATTTCTGTTCGTTTTAAGTTTTAATGTCGCTCCTTACTTTCAGTTTAAAAAACTTGTTTTTTTATTTAATTTCTGATCGTTTTTTAGTTAATGCAGCTTTTATTTGTATAAAAATTTTACTTTTCTTTTGCTAAATGGATGTCTTTACAAATTAACTTACGTAACTAACTTCTATATTCGTATATTTTTCTTCTGGCAAAAAATACAAAGTTGCAGATTTTTGCAGATATGAGCTTGAAACCTATGTAATAGGGTTTTCTGATACGCTGAATCTGACGGTGTGATTTTCATTAAAATTCTTTCACTTGTAGGGGATGTTTCCCCCTCTTTAAAAAATCGAGTAAATTTTCTCAGGCTCGTAGCCTTTGATGAGTAATACTAAACTTAATAAAATTTATATATTTAGGATCAGCATTATAAACACATTCTTTTGATACATTTATTGACATCAAAATTTCGTTTTTAAAAGTTTCGATTACTATTGAGCCGTATCGCTTGTTTTTTTATTGTTTTTTTTATTACGTATATGTTATTACTTATATGAAGGGGTTCTCCCCTTAATCAATACCACGCTCTTTACGTTAAAAGTTAAAAAAAATTTTTATTCATAAACCCCAGAATCACAAAGGCCGTTTAATTAGAATAGATAGCTCTTTTGAAGGCACTAAAAAAAACTGTAGCGTAAAGAGCGAGGTATTGACTTGGGGGAGAACCCCTTCACATACGTTATAATTTCTGTTCGTTTTAAGTTCTAATATTCCTTCTTACATTTCAGTTGAAAAAACTTGTTTTTTTTTATTTAATTTCTGATCGGTTTTTATATAATGCGGGGACATCCGGCGCCCCCGACAAAGACATGTACCGTCCCCCAAACAAACCACCACTCCGGAAATATTCTCCATATTAGTCCCCGCCTCGAGCCCCCCCCCCCTCCAGAAAAAATCCTTCCTGAAAATGGTTGTATACTTCACAATAACCAATAAATAATGCTGGCAAGTCCGGTACCCCCTTCATGGCGATTTTCCTTCCCCCCTGACAAATTATATCGTGGACAGATCCTCCAGCATAACCCCCGACCCAAACCACACAACCACAACCACAACAATAACAAAAAGTAAACAACATGTATCTACACCCTAACACCTACAAAAAGTTTACCTAGTTGTAATTAAATAAATATTTGACCACCCACGGAGAACATAGGGCGATTAAATCATCCTAAAAGACATATTTATTATATTTTCGACCATGCTGAACAAAATGGCTATCTCAAAATTTTGATCGGGTGACTTAGGGGAAAAAATGAGCGTTGGAGGGGGCCTAGTTGCCCTCCATTTTTTTTGGTCACTTAAAAAGGGCACTAGAACTTTTAATTTCCGTTCCAATAAGCCATCCCACAATATTCTAGGACCACTGGGTCAATACGATCACCCCTGGGGAAAAAAAAAACAAAAAAAAAACAAACAAACAAATAAACACGCATCCGTGATATTTCTTCTGGCAAAAAATTGAAAATTCCACATGTTTGTAGATTAGAGCTTGAAACCTCTACAGAAGGGTTCTCTGATACGCTGAATATGATGGTGTGAGTTTCATCAAGGTTCTATAGCTTTTAGGGGGTCTTTCCCCCTTTTTTTTGAAAATCAGCCAAATTTTTTCAGGCGCGTAACTTTTGATGGTTAGGACTAAACTTAATGAAAGTTATATATTTGAAATCAGCATTGAAATCTGATTCTTTTGATGTATCTATTGGTATCAATAACCCGTTTTCTAGAGTTTCGGTTACCATTGAGCCGGGTCGCTCCTTACTTATAGTTTGTTACCACGAACTGTTTGAAAGTAGCTGGGAAAAAATTGCAACAACATAAAAAATAGCCCGGCAACCATCGGAAAGGGGGCGAATTGAACTGGGTATCTGCTGTTCTCCGGGATGAAAAAACTATTTTGAAACGAAACTTGTGTGATTGAGTTACAAATTTATCTCACTATTTTCCCTTTAATGGATGAACCCGTATTTGACCTTGTTTATCGTTTTATCGCTTCTCGTAAAGAAAAAAGAAGAAAAAATGACCGTAAAGAAAAAAAGAAGAATCATTTAAATATATATATACATACATATATATATATATATATATATATATATATATATATATATATATATATATATATATATATATATATATATATATATATATATATATATATATATATATATATATATATATATATATATATATATATATATATATATATATATATATATATATATATATATATATATATATATATATATATACATATATATGTATGTATATATACATAAATACATTATAAATTTGGCTTAAAAATTGAGTCACGGGACCAAACAGCCCAATGAGCTGAGGGTTGGGAATATTCTCAAGAGAAGATTCTTAATACAACAAGAGTAGCAAACACAAAGACATGTACGGTAGTAGTTTTGTGAAATAGCCGTTAAAAAAAATAACCGGTGAATTATAAGTTTGCAAAATTAAAAATGAGGGCCACGAAACCAAGTTTCCTAAGTAGCTGTGGCTGGGGGTAGGGGAAATGCCGTGGCCAAGATTTTTTCAGAGAATCTTTATAGTAATTTACTAGTTCTCGTATAAACATTAAGGGGGGCAGGTGCCGAGGAATTTTTTTCCCTGGAAACCACCAAAACAAAAAAACAGTCCTGGGTGGATGAAGGGAGTGTTTTAGAATTTTAAAGACCTCGGGGACTAAAAGTTCTTGCTCCCCATCTCCCTGGCAATATGGAAGGAATTGTCAATAAAATATTAAGTTTGGTGATTTAATAGCTCATAAAGAATTAAAACTGATATATTTCATAATAGTTTTCCTCCCCCAAAACCAATTTTTCCTTTTCCATATCCGGATTAAAATCATCTGGTAAAATTTTAGAGTCTTTCCTGACAAAATGGTAATATGGTAAAATTCCATGTAGCAAAATGAATATTACTGGATTCTTAAAAAAAAAAAAAAAATCCTGAATGTTCGTCTGTTTTTCAGGGTCATTGAATACGGATGAGCTAAAACTAGTGTGGAAAGGTGGAGAAGGGGTCAACATTGTCCAGAAATATTCCACATTTGCTGTATCAAAAATGGGTGTTAAAAGCTGGAGCACCACTGAAGTAGGAATCGACGGTAAGAATCACAAATCACAAATCAATTTAGCTTGGAGTAATGCTCTGTCTTTTTTTTCTTTCTCTGTTTTTGTCTGTATTGAATATACTTAGAAGGTAACGTTACAGAAAATCGATATTTTGAAAAAACAGAGGTTTTATAAATTGAAATTAGACCTTTTCTCGAACGGGACACAATATCCAGGATTCAAAAAAGGAAAAAAACAATAAGATGATGATTTTTATAACTTTCACGGTCTATTGAATAAAAAGGAGCACAGGAAATCGTCATTTTTATGACGATTTCTTATGACGATTTTTATTGAATAAAAAGGAGCACAGGAAATCGTCATCTTTATGACGATAGGAAATCGTCAAACAACATGAAATCGTCATCTTTATCTAAACAAATTACAATTTTCATTGTTGCTGTTGGATGGCAAACTTAAATTTTAAAAGAAAAGTATTCTTGTCAAGATTTTTGACGTATCATTATGGTTAAGGCCTCAATTTACGGCATTATCATCAAAATGTTGATTTATCAAGAGTTACAGATCAATGTCCAACAGATGAAAGAAGATTTATTTATAGGGACAGAGTTACATCTTAAAGCAAAAAATCCTTTTTAAATGGTTATGGTAACACTTTGGTATATTTAAGGTTATATGAATTCAACTTGACTATTTATATGCAAAGAAAAGTTATTTACTATGACTAGTTCTTACTTTGGACTTAGTCCAAAAGCATCCTTGCGAGCTAATCCTTATGGGGGATTTCAACCTTAACCTGCTGGATCAAAATTCTGCTTCGGCTGCAGTTTTTTTGTCAATGATGCTTTCTGCGGGAACTCTACCTTCAGTTTGTATACCAACCCGAGTTACTGAGATGCATGCATCACTTATTGATAATATTTTTTCGTCACTAGATGTCTTAGATAATTCGGTGATGATTAGTGATATTTCTGATCATTTCCCTGCTATTTCACGATATAGGACTGCTAATCGATCGCAGTGTAAAGCTTCGCCATCTAATCTCCCATTTTTCCGTTTTGGTGTCAGTGAGATCAGTCTACTTAAATCTCGTTTGACTGATCAGCCTTGGGATAGTTTGGATTCTGAATCTGATTTTAACCGCTCTTTTGATTTCTTTTATGATTCAGTAAAAGATGGTATCCTAGAAGTTTGCCACCGGAATGCAAAGCCTCATACCTCGAAAAGGAGAGTACTGCTGAATCCGTGGATGACTCCAGGTCTCCATAAAAGCTGTAAAAGGAAAAATTATCTGTGGAAACTATACAAGGCTTCGTCATCTGCTTCTCATCATCAGCGGTTCAAGACTTATAGGAATATATTTAATTCTCTGTGTCGGAAGGCCAAGTCTCAGTATTATCACAGGAAATTTTCTGAGTGTGGAAAGGATGTTGGGGAGACATGGAAAATTATTAATTCTGTACTTAAACCTACTACCCCTCCACCTTCAGTTCCAACAACGCTGATAGTTGACTGTAATATTGTCCAAGGAGAAGAAAATGTTCAGCTAGAGCTTAGGTCCTATTTTGGTAATTTAAGAAAAACGACTGCTTCATCTGTGAGCTCTAGAACTCCTCGTTGCGATTTCAGAGCCTATCTTGGACCCCCATGTTTAAAGTCAATGGTCTTGAACCCTGTTTCTGAGTTCGAGGTAGCTCGGATCGTAAATGCACTTAAAGGTTCATCGTCTTCAGGGCCAGACAGAATTCCTACAAGGGTTATCCGTGCCGTTCTTCCTGCTATTCTGTCACCATTGACTAAGCTTGTCAATCTGTCTTTCGTGAATGGAATTTTCCCTGAATCACTCAAGCGAGCTAAGGTTATAGTACTGTATAAAGGTGGGTCCCGGCGTGATCCTGCTAATTATAGGCCAATTTCTCTTCTATCTGTTTTCAGCAAAATTTTTGAGAAGGCTATGCTATCCAGGCTTCTTAGTTTTCTGGATGTCAAATATTTTTTCCATGATTTCCAGTTTGGATTCCGAGCGAATCACTCTACAGAGCATGTTTGTGCACCTCTCTTGAATTTCATTCATTCGGCAATAGATTTTTGTCTTATCCCGGCAGCTTTATTTTTGGATGTTTGTAAAGCTTTTGATTCTTTGACTCATCAGATTCTTCTTTGGAAATTATTGCATATTGGTATAAGATCAAGTGTTTTCTCTTGGTTTGAATCATATCTTTCTGTTAGACTCATTTCAATTGATCCGCTTTTCCAGAGCCCTTCTGAAGTAGAATATGGTGTCCCCCAGGGATCTGTTCTTGGCCCCGTTTTATTTCTGATTTATTTCAATGATCTTGTTTCAGCAGTCAAGAACACCAGTCCTCTAGTATGCTGCAATCTTTGTCATCCGGATGGTCCTTTGTTTCCCAATGCTACTTCTAATGAAGATTGCCTCGTTGCTTTTGCTGACGAAAGCACTTTTGGGACTTTAGGGAGGACGGAATGTGATGTCAGATCTAATCTGGTGGCAATATTTGAGAGAGTAATTTCATGGTTTGAGGCGAATTACTTGGCCTTGAATGTTACCAAGTCACATTTTCTTATTTTTTTCTCGAATTGGTGTAGCTTTCGCTCAACTGACACAGCTTCATGTGTCACAAGGCTCCTTGTACAGAACAAAGAATCGGCTGGTCCGGTATCTTGGTATCCTGTTTGATGAGAACCTGTCGTTTAGACACAATATAGCCATGATTAGAGTTAAGGTTTCACGGAGTTTGGGCGTCATTCGAAAACTCAAACACACCTTTCCTAGATCTATACTGAAGCTTCTTTTTTTCTGCCTTGTCCAGTCATGTGTCTCTTATTGCCCCATAGTATGGATGTCTACTTTTCCTTCTACACTGCGGTCGCTTTCTGTCATGTATTATAAAAAACCGCGTCTGGTTATTGACACCAACTGTTCTTCACCAAGACCGCTTCTAAATCTACAGTCTATCTACATTCTTTCTTGTGCTTCTTTTGTTTTTCATCAGCTTCATGGCAATCTTCCAAAATCTCTTCAAAAAACTCCTCAGTTTATTTCTGATTCAGCTCCATATAACCTTCGTTCGTCACATAGTATCTGCAGTCCTCCTACTCCCATTGTGCGGTCAGATTTCAATCCCCTCATCGCTTGTCATCAGGTTTGGAACTCCCTGCCTTACTCAGTACAGAAATACCACTCGATTGGCACTTTCAAGAGGATTCTTAAGGACCATTTAGTTAACAATAAAACTGAATAATATTTTTTTTTTTTTTTTTTTTTTTTTTATATTTTTTTTTTGTGGAGTTGATGTCCCCTGAATGTTTAGTTTTGTTTTATGGTGGTCTTCTCTGCGCTATTACTCCCTGACCTCAGGTATGACTATCAATATTTATTGCTGAAACTTGTATAGTTCACTAAGGAGTAGCATTCATGAAGACGGTTTAAATTTTATTGCTTTCGCACCATTTTATTACAGTCCAATAATTATAAGCCTTATGACTGATTTAACCCATAAACCTCAATTTTGCTACCTAGCCTCAGAAATAAGCAGAGCTGATTGAATTGGAATTTATATAGTTTTAAATACAAGCTTAAAAGGGCTGTACATGGCTTAAGTTTTGATTTTTTAATATTTTGGATAAGAGTTATGAATAATATCGTAACAGCTTTTATGATGTTGGTTTTACCTGACAATACACATAATTCTGTTTCGACGATAGGGATTCGCTTATAGTAATAATAATATAATTTTTTTTTTTTTTTTTTTTTTTTTTTTTTTTTTTTTTTTTTTTTTTTTGAGTATTTTTAATATAATTAATAAATTTGGTTTATTTATTCTAATTTTTTCTATAGTTTCCAGTTTATCTATATTTTCTTTTCTTCTCCTTCATATGTGAGTAAGTGATCATTTTAAATTTTCTTTTGTTTTTATCTCTGAGTATGTAATTCATATGTCGTCCCTCTTTGTACAGGCCAATGAGCCTTTGAGGGATTAATAACATGTAATATTATATGTGTATTTTTTTTTTTTTAAATATATTTTCACCAATGTGGTCTCGAAGTCTGAGACAACACTAGCTGTACGTTATGTAGTTGTTTTTAGCTTCCATTTAGGTTACTTCCACACTTCAGGTTCTTTTTTGTAGTGTATATATCTACTCTCTTTAAACGAGCAATAGTTGTTCATGTATACATTTATTTTTCTCGGAGACAGCTTCATATTTTTTTGGGGAAAATCGAACCATCAATAGTCGTAATGTTTTTAGCTTTAAATAGGCCGGACAAATTTATCACACAATTAATTTAGTGGCATATCCATCAAAAACCACTGAAGGTGATTCTGAACCACCTTCACATGGACAAAAGTATTTTTTAGACCCCGATGAAGCTGTTGTAGAACGCCTCGCACATCCTTTAAATTATGGAATCTCTTGTAACCTAATGGATCTCTTGGAAGAAATTTTGCTAGACACAAACAACTATGCCAAAGGTTACAAGAAAGGTAAGTGGAGGATGATGTAAATCAAATTGCTGCTTCACTGGAAAAACAGCTTTCAATGGTGCAGCTCATTTTCGCTCTGCCAGATGATAACGATTATAGACGGTTCAGCCCTCATGTACGTAATAAAGTATGCGCTGTTTTTACTCTTCGTGTGGAGCCCGTTACCTACCCATTGTTTTATCCAGCTGGAGCGTCAGGATGGATAGTGGACAATCCACTTCAAAGCCTTCAAACACCTTATGCAAGTCGTCCAAATCTAACACTGCTTGAACACGGCTTGTCGACGCAAATATTCGTGTTTAGTGTGATCGCATCTAATGAATAAAATTGAACTAAACAACTATTATGGCCGAAAACTACATAGGTGTTACAAGACTTCTCAACGAATTAGCTTCGGAACAGAATGCAGTCGTTGGAGAAAGAGTAATACTACCGTCGGCACTCATTGGATCAACAAAGAAATTTGAGTTTTTGGGCGAAACGATATGGAATGAACAACATTGAGACCTACAAAATGACCAAAACTTAGAATTTATAAATTCTAGTGAGTAAGTCGCTACTGTAGAAAGCAAGGCCGTACCCAGAGGGGGTTAGGGGGGGGGGGGTTTGACCCCCCCCCCCCTGAAATGCTTGTCTGACTCGTAAAAACGTAACAAAATGGATATATACAAATTTTGTATGCGTTTCTTGAGTTTTTTTTTTTGTGTAAATCCCCCTCTCCCCGAAATTGTTTTTGATTAAAACCCCCTCCGAAAAAAAATCCTGGGTACGGCCTTGGGAGAAAGTATGTATTGCCTTGCGCAAGGAATTTGTTTTTGTTTATCCACTGGCTGATAATTATTCCCGTATGTTTTTGTCTTCCTGTTTTCTTCATATGTTTGTTCTTCGTCATTCTGTACGTTTTATTTTCAAACAAAAATAAGTACATCTAGGTTTAGAAGACATGGGAAAAGAAGTTTATTGAATTTATTCGGTTGGCTTTGGAAGAGTTTTCATTTGTTTAAAAAATATACACTAAACATACAGATGGACTTTTATCTGTTTGTTTTTTGTGTAGCCAAAAATTAACTGTAATAAAAGCTTTTGATGTTAATGAAAGCTTCATTCAACTCCTTAAGCAATTAATACTTGGGTTTTGTCCACTTCAAAATTATTCGCAATAAAAAGGCAGAAACAGAATCTTTATTTTAAAGTAATAAAAAATGACTGCTTATCAACCAAAATGTCAAGGTTTAAGGGATAGTAAAAATTACAGTTTTTATGCCTCAATTTGAAATAAATATTTGAATTAGTTAGTTGTTATCTGATTCCTTTATAGACTTCTTTAAACATAATATCGAAGGTTTTTCTTTTAACGTCAAGGCCTAATGAATATTAAAAACAATTTTATAACGCGTCAATTAAAGCCCTATTATTTGAATTCTGCGAGTTTTTATTATGATAAATTCATTAGGCCTAATGGGATAGAGCTTTAAAACTAAAACAATAAGATAAGATAAAAGAAAAGTACAAGATTTTAGTTATTGAGATATTTTATGCTACAAAGTAAAATTGAAGATATCAGGTCAGTGACTATGACTTTATAGATTAAAATTGATTACAAACAAAAAGCCTTGCATTGCATGAAATTTAAACTTCGTCAACCAATGATTTTGAGACAGAAAACGTCAGGAAGTTATAGTTAGGTATACCTAATTCATTAGGCAATAAAGACAATAAAAAAGAATACCATGTAAGTAAATGCATATATATATATATATATATATATATATATATATATATATATATATATATATATATATATATATATATATATATATATATATATGTATATATATACATATATATATATATATATATATATATATATATATATATATATGTATGTATATACATATATATAAATATATATATATTTTGGGGTCAGCCCCCGAATGGGCTTTTACTAGCCCCAAACAGACCGCCAGAAAGCACAACCTTTGGCCATCCTCTTATTCTTATATTTGGTAAAGAGATACCGAGGATTGTCCTGTGGAAAATTCCTCTGGTAAATGGTGAACAAGTCTTTCTCAGCCTTTCGAAGTGCCAACGTTTCAGAACCAAATTTACGACTTGCCTCGAATATTCTAATCTTAGTTTGAAGACATATTTTCCTATTCTTCCAAAGGTTTCTTTAACTGTGCAACCGCACAATCTATCTTTGGAATTTTACTCCTTACACCTTCACTGCATTCACCATCGTTACTAATATTACTGCCCAGGAAGGTAAAGCTGTCCATTTTAATATTTTATCGTATCTTTTGGGATTTACCCAAACATTCCAAAGAGGGTATGGGGTTCCCCAAAATCTTTTAGAAACCATTGCCAACGCGGTTACATCGTACCGTTTTGGTACAAATTAGAGATCCTGGTTCAAATTGTTACTTTCAGACGAAAAAAAATTTCAGTAATGATAAAATATATAAAATTAGAAATTTCTGGCACATTTCAGTACATTTTGATTGTATTCACCAGGTTATATTTCACTTATTTGAACTTTTCCTCCACTCAGTTCTAAGAAATATAAGCGAAAGAACAAGGATGTTTCATCGAACACAAACTTGACACACAAGAAAATCTCTACAATTTCAAATTAATCATCATACGAGGGAATGATGCCTAAGATCGGTATATGAATCAGGGTGAACAAAAGTCGCTTGATTTTCAATTTATTATAGTAATTTTGTCGGTTAAATGGAAATTCACATAGAATGTTATAATTGTGCCACAAAAAATATTTTATGGTACGATTTGTCAAGAAAAGTGGTTTAATTTACCTTAAATAGTTGGTAAGGCCGGAAATTACTCATCTTTTTTCAAATTTCCAGCAGTGCGCGAGTTAATATTAATAACAATTTATAAAACAACAATTATGGACCTGAATTAGAACCTGGAATTTAGTTGTGTATCTTATTATATGATATGGCCTTATTATATGATCTTATTTATATGGGCCGTATCAAGGAATTGTTTTCGGGGAGGGGGGTTACAAAAGATGTTTTTTGGGGGGAGGGGTTTGACGAAAAAACGCATAAAAATTTGTTTATATTCATTTTTGCTACGTTTTTTACGAGTCGGACAAACATTTCAGGGGGGGGGGGGTTCAAACCCCCTGAATACGGCATTTCATGTATATTCTGTGTATATTTGATTCTGGTAACATTTAACAGTAATGTGTTTCATGGAAATCCAGGTTCTCTCAAGTAGGAATTTCACGTTACTTTTAAAACTAAACTGTAATTTTTAGAACTTGGTATACTCTATGTAACAGAAACATATTGCCTTTGATATTTGGAATTATAATTTATAGGTGACAAGCATGGCATGCTCGTTCTGGAGTTTTCACTTAGACGTGAGGCAAGTTTCTACTTACTCGACTTTTATATTCCTTCAGTCATTTTTGTTTTTGTGTCCTGGGTTGGACTCTGGTACGGAAGCCATAATGCTGAAGCTGCTAGATTCAGGCTCGGTAAGTTCCTCAGGTTTCCTTTCATTTATAAAATAATAAAAAACAAAATTCTCAACAGAAGTTTTTCAAATAAAATTAAATAGCAATATTAAAACTTCAGATAAACAGAAATACAGCCCTATAATAATTAACACTTAAAAAATATAAATGAAACCCAAAACGAGCAGAAAGGGAAATAAATACTCAGATTCGTCCCAAAAACAACAGACGCTGATATAGGTGAATAAATAAATCCTGAAACAAGTTAAAATTATTATAAATACTAGACACAGAACTTAAAATGAGAAAAAAAATAATTCAAAACAAGAATTGGACAACTGCCCCCTCCACTTAAACGGTAAACATTCTTAAGTTTATTCAAACCTTCGATAAAGTCTATAAAGCCCTCCAACGCTCGAACGTTGCATCTAACTAGCTGGAGAGCATGTCAAACGATAGCATTAGAAAAGAAAAAAAATCCTTGCATATATTTTTTACGGAGGTTATTATTGTGATTATCAAACAGTTCGAGGTAAGGAACTGTTTTTTCTCCCCAGGGGCGAAAAACATTTTTCCCCAGGGGTGATTGTATCGAACCAGTGGTCTTAAAATATTGGGATAGGACTCATTTAAACAGAGATCGTCTGATCAAAATTCTATGAAAGCCATTTCGTTCAGCATAGTTGAAAGGCCAAATAACCCTTTGGATGCCTTTGGATATATTATGACTCCCCACAGCCCCTGGGGAAAGGGCTTTAAGTTTTAAAATTTTCCCTTTGTTTACGTATAGTATTTGTTGTTGTGAAGCATGTATACATTTTTCAGATGGGGGGGGGGGGACGAATTTTCTGCTGGGGGATTTTCCAGGGGGAAAACTTTACATGGAGAGGGAAGTTTCTAGGGGGTGAATGTTTCATGGGAAATTTTACACAGGGAGAATTTGCCAGAATTCGTATACGAATTTCTACTTATGTCTTGCTTTCTCTTTGCCGACTCAATTTTACGCATGGAGATGTTAAGGGTAATTGCCCTGGGTAAGTTTTAACCAGGATTTAATGGCCTAGAAAATATATCCGTGGAGAGGAGGGATTTTTCCGTGGAGGTTTATCCAGATTTCCTGGCAATATTTAAATTACAATAAGAAGTTAAATAAAAAAAGCTTTTTCAACTGAAAATAAGGACCAACATTAAAATTTAAAAAGAATAGAAACTATTGCGTATATGAGGGGGGTTGCTTCTCCTCTAAACCTCAAAGCTCTTTGCGCTAGAGTTTGAATTTTGTCTCAATTCTCTAAGACCGACTCCTGAAATACAAGGTTCTTTTAATTAGAAAACTAAGAAGCTTTTTTTAAAAGTTCCCAAAAAATGTTAGTGTAAGAAGCGAGGTGTTGAGGGGGAGCAACCCCCCCTCATCCACGTAATAGTTTCTGTTCGCCTCAAGTTTTAATGTTGCTCCTTAATTTCAGTTGAAAAACTTGTTTTATTTTAGTTTAATAATTTATAGAGACAGCCGTCAAACAATAAGCACTGCAAACAACAGATAAGAAAAAACAAAATAAAAATAAAAAAGGAATAAAAAGGGAAAAACATATATCAAGTAATTATAAACTGAGCTCACACAAACAACAAAAAATAACAAAATTCTCCATATATTGTATACTTAAGACTATCAACTAAGTTTATACCAAATAATTGTAAACTGAGCTCACACAAACAGCAAAAAATAACAAAATTCTACATAGATTGTAACCAATTTTAAAACTATCACAAGACACATTAGTGCTTCGTATGAAACTATTATGAAATAAAATAAATAAAGAACTTCATATCGAATAATCATACTTCAAAATCAAATAATCAAACTTCATCACTATTAATTCAAACTTCATACGTAATAACTTTAAACTACGCATACATAATAAGAGATAGTAACAAAATAATAATAATGATAATAATAATAATAATAACAATAATAAAAAAATTACAGCTCTCAACAAATTTGACGTATTAGCAGCGGGTACCAAGGGCTGTTAACAATCTTTGCATTGTGCTTTTTTCCAATTTAAAGTAAAATTACAATTTTTTTCTGTTGAAGTATGGAGCGGTATTAAAACTTCAAACGAACAGAAATAATTCCGTATTTAAGGGGGGTCGCCTCCTCTTCAGTACCTCACTCTTCACATTATTTTTTTTAGAACTTTTAAAGAAGCTTCTTATTCTAATTAAACTCTCCTTGTGTTTTTGAAGTCGTTCTTAAAGAATTGGGGAAAAAAGTCAAAATTTAGCGTAAAGAGTGATGTATTAAGGAAGAGGCAATCCCCTAGTATACGGAATAGTTTTCTTTCGTTTTAAGTTTTAACGTTGCTGCTTACTCTGTGATAAAAAGCTTGTTTATTTTTATTTAATTTCTGTTAATTTTTCAAATAATACCGAGATCTTCAGCTCCTCTCTATAAAAAATTCCTTCCTTTTTTGGAAAATTCCTCCAAGTAAAACAATTCCCGAAGTAAAATACCCCCCCCCCCCCGGAAAATTCCTGAATAATTCGTCTTCGCTGAAAATCTCCCCAGAAAATTTCTTGCAGGCGATCCTACTAGAAAAGTTCTCCTTAGTATACTTTCAATTGAAAAAGACTTTAGTTTGTGATAATTTTCGGATCCTGCCGAAAATCCCCCTCCGTTGAACATTTTTCCTGGACACCCCACATCAAGTGGAAAGTTAGGAATTTTCCATGGAGAATTTCTTCCGTGGGATTCTTCCATAAAGAATTTTCACACCTAGATTCTCTCCCCCCACACGGAAAAATCTTCGAGAATATCCCATCCCCGCTGAAATGTTTCCCTGGAATAACTAAACCTCTAGAATTGTGTCAACTAAGACAAATTAAGGCAAATATAAAGAATATTGCATAGGAATTCTGGCAAATTCCCCCAGTGCAAAATTTTTCCTGGAAAAGCAGCCCACAGAAACATCCTTTCTTGAAATATATCACCGTCGAAAATATTTCCAAACAGAATCCCCCCCTCCCCGAAAAAATGTCTGTATACTTCAAAATAACAAATACTACAGGTAAATAATGGGCCAATTTTGTACCTTACAGCCATTTTCCCACGAACTGTCGGGATTATGTTATCCCCAAAGCCATAGTTATTGGACCTTTCAACTATGCTGAACAAAACGGTTTTTTTGAAAACTTTAATTGGAATGCTTTCGGGAAAAAAGAGGCACGACAGGGCGTCTAGTTGCCCCCAAATATATTTGGTCCATTTAAAAGTCCACAAGAACTTTTCATTTCCAGTCAAACCAACCCTCTCTCGATCTCTCAGGATTAATGGTTCGATACGACTATCCCTAGTGAAAATGATAATAATAATAATAATAAAAATAATAATTAAACAACAGCAACAAATAAACACGCATTTGCTACCTTTCTTCTGGCAAAATATTAAAAATTATACATTTTCTTTATAAGAGCTTGAAACCTCTACAGTAGGGTTCTCCGATATGCTGAATCTGATGGTCTGATGGTTGAGGGTGTTTTCCCCATTTTCAAAATTGAGTAGATTTTTTCAGGATCATAATATTTGATGGGTAACATTAAACTTGATGAATTTCATAGATTTGGTATCGGCTAAAAAGTTCAATTCTTTTGATATATCTATTGTTATCAAAACTCCATTTTTATCTTGTTTGTAGAGTTTCGGTTACTATTGAATCTTGTTGCTCCTTGCTATTAGTTCGTTACGACGAACTGTTTAATGAAGACATATCTTCCTAAGGGTCAGCTACTTCAAACCTCTGAGCTATCCTAGAATTTTTGGACCATAGAGAGCATTGAAGTAGGTATTTGGCGAACCTAAAAAGCATAAAAGGGTTTTTCTTTTAGCAGGCTTAGTAAAACCACTGCAGTATTTGTGTCCCCTTATCCCCCCTTACCCCTTCCAAAAAATCCAATAAAATTACTGTAATACTTAGTTGTGGGCACGTTAATATTACCAAAAATTTGTTACATGGTAAATTAGGAATTAGATGTATATTAAGTCATGGAATGTAGCTGTATATTCTACCACATATTAAATAAAAAAACAAGCTTTTTCAACTGAAAGTAAGGAGCAATATTAAAGCTTAAAACGACCAGAAATTATTGCGTAAATGAGGGGTTTGCACATCCTCAAAATCTTACTCTTTACGCTAAAGATTTTTACTACTTTTGAAAAAAAGCTTCTTATTGTTCAATTGAAACGAACAATGTTTTGGGAGTTGCTCTTAAAAAATTGGAAAAATTTCAAAATTTAGCGTAAAGAGGGAGGTGTTGGGGAGGAGCAACTCTCCGCATATACGAAATAATTTCTGCTTGTTTTAAGTTTTAATGTTGCTCCTTACTTTCAGTTGAAAAAGCTTGTTTTTCTTATTTAAATTCTGAGGGTTTTTTAAGTAATACCAGGAAATCTGGGTGCACCTCCGTGGATAAATTGCCTCCTGCCAAGGGATGTATTCACTAGAGAATTCAATTCTGGTGAAAATTTACCCCGAACAATTACACTTAACATCTCCACGCGTAAAATTGAGTCGGAAAAGAGAAAGCAAAACATAAAAATAATTTCGTATAGGAATCCGGACAAATTCCCCTAGTGTAAAATTACCCATGAAAAATTCACTCCCTGGATACCTCCCTCCCCCTGAAAAATTATTCCCGTGGAAAAACTCACCAGCTGAAAATTCCCTCCCGCCTCGAAAAATGTATTCATACTTCCCAATAACAAATACTATACGTAAACAATAGG